>NW_015388449.1:0-31600 GCF_001527695.2 Protobothrops mucrosquamatus
AAGTTGTCAAATGGATATCAGGACAATTGTGCTTAGGGGTGCTGGAAATTGTAGTTCAACATCCACTGGGATGTCAAAGGTTGAGCATCCCTGGCCTGCGGAACAGAGTGGAATGCAATTTAAATAACTGTTTACATAGAATGGGCTCATCTTTCTAGCCTGCAACTAGAGGTTAATAGCTTTCAATACTTTCAAAAGCTTCTCAAAATGCCTGTCTTTTCCAGTTATTAAGGAAATATGAGAAATTAACCATAAGCGTTCAAAGACTCAAAGCTTCTGCTGGAATTTATTTCCAAAAAGAATGCCCAGATCCCAGTGATGGGAGACAGGTTGTTTCTTCAAATGTTAAGAGTCCAGCATGCAATTAACTGCGAAGAATAAAATCTATTATTTAGCAAAAGAATGCATTATATAGAAGCTGCCTCATTAGCCTGTTGCAACAGAGAAAGCACTTTGAGACAGAGGCTTCTTGCTAATTGTTCCCAGGCTGCATTTGAGATGTAAAGACATAGTAGAAGAGTTAGGTCATTGTATTGTGATTCAGAGATGGGAAGAAACCTGAACTGAACAAAGTGATGGTGGTGTGTGTGTGTGTGAGAGAGAGAGAGAGAGTTCTGCATCTCCAAAAGCTGTTTGAAGACAAAACTAAGATGTTGCCAACAAGGATTCCCTCCCAAACTTTAAAAGACTAAGACCATAAAAGACAGAATGCCATAGTGATTAGAGGCACCAAGCTAGAAACCAGGAGTCTGTGAGTTCTGGTCCCATTTTAGGTATGAAGCCAGTTGGGTGACCTTGGGTCAGTCACACACACTCAACCCTAGGAAGCAGGCAAAAAGCTTTCCAAGAAGACTGCAGAGATTTGTCCAGGCAGTCACCAAGAGCCAACACTCCTGAAGGTGTGTGTTTGTTTTGAAACTTTTGGCAAATCTGATTTTGGGAGTATTTAATGCAACTGTCTTGCAGGGCGAGAAAGCTACTTAACATTTATCTGAACATGTATCAGTTCTTGCCACAAGAACCAGCTGCTTAAGCTGAATGAACAGATAAAAGTTTTATTACTACAGGTAGTCCTCAACTTATGACCACAACTGGGATCAAAATTCCAGTCACAAATCCTTGTGATCATAAGTTGAGATACCACATGAGCAGACTCAACTTTGACTATTTTCATGGCAGTTAAGTGAATTCTGAGGTCATAAGTCTGAATCAACTTTCCCAAATGGGCATTTTTTTGCCATTAAACAACTGTTCATAAATTGAGGACTACAGTACATGTGCTTCTAGTATAGATTTTGTTTCTTGATCCTAAATCCTAAGTATGATAATTTCCATTACAAAATATGGGAGACTGTCTTGGCAATGGTACTGTTTCCAAGTCAGGCTCCTAGAACGGACATGCTAGCATCAACCAAGCAAAAATATAATTGAAAAAAATTGAATCCTTCAAGTCCCAGAGCCCTTTCCCCACACTAAAACTGCTGCTTCAATAAGGCCAAATGGTAAATACTTCTTGTTCTTCCAGTCCTAAAAATCAAATTCCAATTGATTAGAATGGCTGAAAATAAAATTAAGAAAGTAAACTAGCCCTGATTTGTTAACCATTTTGATCACGATTTTAAAGTAAGTTTGACCTAATGTGGTAGGCTTGGATGTATTTAATTTGTGTATTCTTGTTTTAATTTAATTTAAAACGTATAATTAAGGTTATAACAAACCAGAGCTAGTTTACTTTCTTAATTTTATTTTCAGCCATTCTAATCAATCAGAATTTGATTTTTAGGGCTGGAAGAACAAGAAGTATTTACCATTTGACCTTATTGAAGCAGCAGTTTTCGTGTGGGGAAAAGGGCTTTGGGATTTGAAGGATTCAGTTTTTATTGCAGGTTTTATAGTTTTATCTTTATGTTTTGAAAATAACAACATAGCCTTGACTGGAGGTAGGGTTTATTAATAAGGAAAGGTTTTCCCAAATGGACAGAAGGCCCTTCAGGTTAAAAGCCATCTGGTACTTGTTTAAAGTAGGCATGATAATGTCTGCCTGTTTCATCTGCCTCCATAATACAGCCGTAGTCAGCATGTAATTAGGGAATCCTTAATCCCACAGATTAGGAAGTCTTTTCTCCAATGACTCCATCTGTTGTGGTGCAACTCATAAAAGAAGCTTTACATCTCTGCACCTAAGCTTGACTTGAGCTGTGCTGCAGTTTTGGTGCAAAATGACTTATGGTATGTAGTTTGCTATTGGAAATCTTCTAAAGCAGTTTATTATTTATTTATTTATTTATTTGATAGATTTTTATCCCCATTTTATTATTTTGCTTTTTTAAAATAATAGGTTGTTTTTCAACTCTATAGGAATTTGAGAGCATTGGAAAATCAATGTAGAGAACTTGACTTGAGAAAAAGAATCTGTGTGTAGGGTTTTTTTCAGCATTTGAGGTAGGATGTTTCCTTTTGCAGGTCAGACCGTCCTTTCAGAGTGTAGTTGATTGCAACATGCAGAACACCTTTAAGGACACGATCTTTAATTTCACTGCTTTGGGACCCTTTCTTCACTTGCGTGGCACTAAATGGTTTGTTTAAAATGGCCAGTCTTTCAGATTTTAATTTTATTCTGCACAATTCACCACTCACAATGGAGGAAGTGAAGCTGAAGAAAATACTTTCTCTTGAGCCATGCAAAAGAACTCCTTTGAATTTGATCCTGATATATTTTTTTTACTGTAAATTTATTTTATATTTTACAGATTAAGCAGACCATTTGAGCTGGTAATATCAGTGCTTTTTTTGTAAAAAAAAAAAAAAAAAAAAAGATGCCGGAACTCACACACGTCATACAACCCGCCTTGCCTACCCTACAAGGTTCCATCCAAAAAAGGTGCTGGAACTCCATTCTGGGTGTTCTATGAGAAAAAAAGCCCTGGGTAATATTATGTTTTAAGTGGAAGTTTAAATCCTGTGAAAAATTGCCTTTATTAATATGCACCTTTTTTATATAAACACGTCTTTCAAGTTGACCAATCTAAAAAAAAAATTGTGGTGTGGTAGTATTGAGAATAACTGGTTTGAGTTGGCAATCTCAAAAACTCTCAAGCCCCATATTATGTGTTTTATGTGCTCTCATTAATATCCATTATTCAAGACTGTCTTATGAGGCCTTACACATTAGTTTAAGAATGTTTTACTGTGAGGGCCAACAGCACACTTCCAAACATTTAAGCATAGATCAGCTCCAGATCCTGTGTTATGTATTTTATCGCCTTAGCAACATACACAGCAGTATGTTCTTGTTCTAACTCTTAATAAAGTCAGAATGTTTGCATCCATTTAATTGTTTTAAATGCATAAGAGTTCATTCTGATGTATACGGGAGAAAACGTTTGGAGTGGACTTTCCCATTGTTCAGTGAGTTATAGAGAACAACATTACACATACAAAAACTGTGGAGATTTCTTTAAAATAAAAAAAAAGTTTTAACAAGGTTGTAACAATAAAATACTTTGAACTGAATCTGAACTATAAGAAAGCAAACCTGTGGGCTAAAGCGATGAATTAACCAAATCTTTGTAGTTATAAAACGTACATTCTGTTTCTCTGTTGAGCCTTTTGTTGTTGTTTTTGCAAAGTCCTCTTCAAGAGGCCTCTATTGTGGAATGGCCTGTCTGTAGTCTTGTATCATACTCTTCTACCTACGAAATGACACACTTAGCCAAAAAAGACATAATATTTTGTCTCTTTGACAACAGATGCAATAAAAGCAAAACTTAGCTGCCATCTCAGGAAGAAATGTGAAAGGGACCTTTTTCTTTTCTCAGCAGGGATGAAAATTTCAACAAAACAGCCTGTAATTTAACTCTTCATTGGAAGAAGATGAAGTTTTTATCATCCATTTCTCTTCAATTAGTATTTATCTTAGCTGACAGTTTTCATCCAAGCAGGAGCCAGGAAAGGCAAGGGGCAAGAATAGAATCCACACCCACACCCATGTATGAGGGAATTTAGGTTGGAATTGTGTGGGAAGATGTTCAGGCTATTTCATTGATGGGTATGTGATGTTTTCTGAAAATAACCATTAATTCTTTACATTCTGGAGCTCCTTTTAAACTGCTTGGAGTGACATATTCTTCAATTAGTCTGCCATGCTGGTAATACACTATTATTCAGGTGGACTGGAACGACCTCTTCTGTACTTACCTCATGCCTGTTTAAACCCCACTATGGTCAAAATGAACATTTGATCACCTAAAAATAATTCTCAGCATGCCCTCCTTGACATGGATGAATTTCTGAGCATGTTGAAAACAGTGCTGGAATCCCCAGAAGTCAGCATGGATTCATGAAGAGGGTCTTGCCACACATGCCTTCCACCGACTCTCCCCCCACCATGAATTCCCCATGCCAGTGGGTTACATGAAGTAGAGAGTCACTTACTAAAGCCAGTTGATATGACTGGTAGATTTTGCAAGTGTGAAAGGGAGTGTGGAGACTCACCTCTAAGAATATGGGACTCAGTGACAATGTTCCATGCCTGTACCTTCCACAAACTAGAGGACTAATGTGGAGTGGGGGAGGCCACAGAAGGCCTCTCCTGAGGCTTAGTTATCTGTACTTGGAAGGATGGAATTCACAGTAGTAGAGAGCCTCTGCCCTGAAGTCAAGATGAAAGGAGTATGTCTTCATCATCTGTAGCACTGCAAATTTCACGTGTCTTTTCATGAATACCTGCCCAGCTGGTAAGGCATACATCCGCTCATGGATTTTCTTCTGGCAAGATGATGATGATGATGATGATGATGATGATGATGATGATGATGATGATGATGATAATAATAATAATAATAATAATAATAATAATAATAATAATAATAATAATAATAATAATAATAATAATAAAGTTGGAAGGGACCTTGGAGGTCATCTAGTCCAACCCCCTGCTCAGGCAGGAAACCCTATACCATTTCGGACAAATGGCTGTCCAGTCTCTTCTTAAAAACTTTCAGTGTTGGAGCATTCACAGCTTCTGGAGGCAGGTTGTTCCACTGGTTAATTGTTCTAACTGTCAGGAAGTTTCTCCTTAGTTCTAAGTTGCTTCTCTCCTTGATTAGTTTCCATCCGTTGCTTCTTGTCCTGCCTTCAGGCGCTTTGGAGAATAGCTTGACTCCCTCTTCTTTGTGGCAGCCCCTGAGATATTGGAACACTGCTATCATATCTCCCCTCGTCCTTCTTTTCATTAAATTAGACATACCCAATTCCAGCAACCGTTCCTTATATGCTTTAGCCTCCATGCCCCAATGTTTTGATCACCCTCCTCCTTTGCTAGTAGCTGCATCTCATGTTTCCTAGGGATTGTCTAGACCAGGAGTAGGCAACCTTGGCTCTTTTATGACTCGTGGACTTCAACTCCCAGAATTCCTGAGCCAGCCATGCTGAGGGGAAAGGGAGAGGTTTCCAAGCTGAGCCACGCTGGCTCAGGAATTCTGGGAGTTGAAGTCCACGAGTCATAAAAGAGCCAAGGTTGCCTACCCCTGGTCTAGACTCTATGGCATGGAGCTCCCTTAATTTTCCTCACCCTCTCCTCCCTCTCTCCTTCTCCTTCTCCTTCTTCTGCCTAATCTACAAAGTGTGTGATGCACAGGCACTCTTGCAAGTACATAATGGCATTGGGATGAAAGCCTCTTGCAGAGCAATGCCTGTGATGTATTTAGCAGGAGGTTTTGAGGGGGAGGCTTTTCCTACTTGATTATTGCATCTCTTTGATCTTTCACTCTTTGAACCTTTAAATTGTGACATTACTTTTCTGCCCGCACTCATGGAAAGGGTTGGATGAGACTAGGGTTGTATGTTCACACCATTGACAAAAGCATTGCCAGATGGCATATGAAGCAGAAGGAGCATGTGGATCAGACAGACAGCATGCTGTCCCTCCTATGGTTTTAGGCATTCCCATCCTCTATCTTACAAATGTAGTTTGTTAATAAATATAGTACAAGCAGTCCCCAGGTTAAGAACAAAGTTGATCTCTAAATCAAATTTGCATGTAAATCGGAACTTGTACTTACAAACAGGTTGCCTAATGAAGTGGCATTCTCATTGTTCAAGGCAACAAATGTTGAAGCTGTATAACGTTTTCATGAACCACTGAAAACTACTGAAAATAGGCTGCATATTAAAATGTGTGGATTCAGTGGTATCCACCATTTTTAGTAATAGGCAGCTTATTTGTAAGTACAAGTTGTCCGTTAAGTCAGATGCTTTTAAGAAAGTTTTAAGTTTTAAGAAAACTCACACATATTTCTTCCGACATCAGATAAGGGATGCATTAATTTGGATATGGGAAAAAGTTAAAAAAAAAAAAAAACTACACGAAAATTCCAATTTGGATCTCACCAATGTAGGCGATGATTCACCCAAACGCATTAGACAAAACAAAGATGATAAGGTATAAAGAATTATTAGACAACCAAGGGAAGCTAAGATCAAGAGATGAATTAAAAGAATAGGGAATAACTATTGATTGGTGGCCATATACACAGATAAAATCAAAATATAATAAAGATATAGAAGAGTATGGGATAAATCGGACATCACAACAATTGGATAAAATATTGACAAATAAGGGATAACTTTTTTTAACAAAACCTTTAAACTCCTATTAGAAATTGAATTGGAAGAAGAAATAGTAAAGGGCCCAATGATAGCATGGGCCCGAAACATAGGCAGAAATATAGGATTAGATGAATGGGAAAGAACATGGAACAGAAATTACAAATTAACGTTGTCAACTGCATACAAAGAAAACCAATATAAAATGTTCTACAGATGGCATTTAGCACTGGCGAGATTGGCTAAAATATACAAAAATATGAATCTGGAATGTTGGAAATGTAAAAACAAAGAAGGAACATTTTATCATATGTGGTGGCAATGCCCCAAAGCAAAGACCTATTGGGAGCAGATTAGGAGATGGTTACAGGAAATAACAAAACAACAAATTGAACTCAAACCCGAAATATTTTTATTAGGCATAATTAACCCAAAAATCGAAAAACGACTCCAATACATATTATAACTGCAGCATGCATTGCATATGTGCAATGTTGGAAAAGGGAGAATATACCAACAAATGCAATGATTTTATGTAAGATATTAGATTGTGGTGAGATGAACAAACTTACCTCAGAACTAAAAGACAAAGAAGCTACAGAATTCTATGAGATATGGGACATGTACCATAACTGGTTAGAATTGAGGAATAAAAAAGTATGAGAAGTAATGTAAATAAATGTAAATAAATGTAAGAGATGTAGGACATAGTATTGTTAAGAAAAAAGAAAAAATGTACTGTGTATTTTGTTTGTTTGTAAAGAGAAAAAGGAAAAAAAAAGTCAGATGCTGTTAACTGGGGACCATCTGTAAATAAATACAGGAATAAATAAACAGTTTCTATAGTGTCTCATGGATCTTTGTTGCCTTTGCAGCCAATAAGTACTAGAGGTAGCACGGGGTGTGTTTGTTGACTGCCCTGCCCTGGTTTCAAAAGGCCAAACAAAGATTTTCCCAATTAAGAGGATAAAGTTTGTTTAATCATATGAGTATCCTTGATGAGTCAGTTCAGTTTTGAGCTAAACTGATCCTTTTTGGAGTCACTTTTCTTTGTTTAAGTGTGTTCTCATAGCATACTATCTTCTAGCCCCCATTAGTCCATATAAGCATGTTTGGCAACAGAACTTGAGAGTCTCTTTTTCCTGGCTAGATCATGGCTTTTGTTCTTATTTTCATGATGTAAGTGCATCATTGTCTCAGGATGAAGAAAACCATCCAGACTATCCTACATATATGTGCAAAATCCTGTGATAGCAGAGCTTATCTAGAGTTTTTTGAAGCAGCTTCAGTATGAAGGCCAATAAGGGGGCTTGGCTTATCCAGAGATGAAAATAAATAATGCATATATTTAAAGGATATAACATGGGGAATTCTGCTTAAAGTGGGATGCTTCCTTAATCCTATGTGAAATAAACCATAACTGTGATGCATGTGTTGGATAAATAAGAGCTGGGGTTTTTTTTCATTTTAACTTTCAATCTGACCCAGTTCCAAGGGGTCTCTTTCCTTCTGCAGCACATTTCATTGTTTCACTGTCCTTTCTCTGTCTCTTCACCCCTCCTTCCCTGCCCCATTTCTAAACTGAGTAGAAGAAGCACAATGGAAGCTGTTCACGGTCAGATTAGAAGGAGGTGCATTTTACTGAGCTAAATGGCTAATTCCTTCCTTGGAAAACACTTCACACATTTTCATTAACAAAAAAAGCCCTTTAGCAGCCAAAGGATCACAACTAGTTCAAGGATAAATATGTCTATGCGTGTGCGCTGTAACAAACAAAGCCCTTCTCTAAGAGCGTAGCTAAAGGCTGTAGGATGAGATAAGGTGAAACATTTTCTTAAATGTTTTCCTTTTGGTCAGTAGCAGATAATAAAGGGAAGGCCAAAGAGGGACTGAGAAAGCATCAAAGTGACTATAATGTGTGGATTATATTTTTGCAATCAAGATTGGCCTTGTACCAAGTGAGATGTTTTTCTTCTTATCTAGCCCTTCTCAGTCTACCTGACCTCCTACCAACTCATTCCCTTTGCTTGAATCTGCTGCTTGTCTTAGACTTAGGTAGTGTTGGCATATCTCTTGCGTTAGACTTTACAAGGTTGCTAACTCTTGGAGGGACCAACAGCATCTTTAGAGAAGCACACACAGTCTTTAGTGGCATTCAGCTTGGCAATAAGCCTGGGACTGTAGAGGAGGTGGGGAAGGAGAATTGATTACAAGGTAACCAGTGTGGTACAGTGGTTAAAGAACCAAGCTAGAAATTGGGAGGCTGTGAGTTCTAATCCTACCTTGGGCTCAAAGTCACTTGGGCCAGTCACTCTGTCTCAGCCTTAGCAAATAGGCAATGGCAAACCGTTTCTGAAAAACCTTGCCAAGAAAACTGCAGGGGGCCAGTCCAGCCAACTGCCAAGAGTCAAGACTCATTCAAAGGAAAAAAAGCTAAACAGGGTTCTGTAAACATTTTTTTCCTCATACTTCATATATTTATGACAGGGATAATGACTATAGCTTTGAACCCTCCCCCCCTTTTTTTTGCTAAAGATGATTAAGGTTGTATCACAAGAATATATCATTCAATCATTTTGGGGGGAAATTAAAAAGAAATATCTTTTGCACACTGATTACTTCAACTACTTAGATATGTGTTAGAGGTGTGTGTGCACATGCATGCATACATATGTGTATGAGAGACACTGTTTTCAATAGGGGAAAAGATAGATCCCCAATCCTTTCTGCCCTATCTGACTACATTATTATATATCTTCCCTATCCATTGTGGCCCTCAGGCACTATTTTTTGTTTTCTGTTGGACTCTGTTTACATGTAACTCCTAGTTGCCGAACATTGTCTGCCTCTGTTTTGAATGCACCAACCCACACATGCGCACTGCTGTGAAAAACTTGTCCTTTTCCTTTTGACCAGCCTGGCTATGAAAGGAGTGCACCACATTATATCCCCAAGCACGCATGCATACACTCACTCACCCACCCACCCACACATATGAGGTTATTGTTCCTGCCCATGATTTGAGTTACTGCTGATTCATGTTATTTATTAAAGTTCACCAACCACAACAGGGTGAAGGAACAGAGGCAGAAGGCATATGGACACAATAAAGCCCTTTATTCCACCTTAAAACAGAAGCAAATGCCTCCAAAGGTTAGAAGTTAGAAAACGATTCAGACTGAACTTTAGCCTTTTTGGTTGCTGCTGCTGTCTGTTAGAAAAGCAAAACCAAACTTCTGAGAGTGCAATTCATTAATTCCAAGATTTTATTTTCTGAAGGATGAACCACTTGGATATGGAAATTAAACTAGCGTGCCTGTCACGCAGCAGGCTTAAGTATTAGGCAGAGAAGTTAAACTTCATGTAGAATAAGTGTTTTCCCACCATCTTTTGAGACACCACAAAAATGCTGGCACTGTGTCATATGTCAAATAATTTAGGATTTGGCATTAATTTGTACACAGAAGAAAACACATTTCTAGATACAGAAAAAGAATTATAAGTATAAAACACTGGATGCACAATAAGATACCATCTCTTGATTTTCCATCCAAATCTATGTTTGCTTGACAGCAAATGGCTGCCACCTTGTGGATAGAATCAGAATCAGAATTAAGGCAAGGATTATATGTGGATGCTTAACTACTACTCTTTTAACTATCTGAGTTATCATTTTGTTTTAAAATATCATTAAATATTATATAGTAGGCAAATGTGTGAATGTCTATATTTTGAAAAACATAGCCAAAAGGATATGTGGAAAGGAGAACATATGGTTTGCTTAATCATTTTTGTAAGGCATATGTAATACACTGAGCCAAACCATTGAACTAAGCACTTTATGGTGTGAGACCAGCCATTAATGAATAATATGCATGTACATTTATGCTTACACACACGCACGCACGGACGCACGCACGCACACACACACACACACACACACACACATATGCATATGATACTATCCTCTGTGTGTATGTGTATGTATGCATATATGCATGAGTGTGTACACACATACAGTTCATACACACATCCAGGGTAGTGATAAAACAGCAGATGGTCTTGGTACCTAATGCCAAATCCACTAAAATGTTTGTTTGCAAAAGCTAATTACTTTCTTATATAAACACTCAGCAGAACTTAAAATTCTCCTTTCACTCAGGAATGTAAAATTCTATCATTCAAGCATCAGAAACTGTTTTGGATTGAATTAGGGTACTGATCCTCTAGTTTATAATTGTTTATGCTTCAAAGTTTCCAACTGTGGTTTCTTCGGTCTTTTAAGCATCTGGGATCTTTTGTCACTACAGATTCTACAAAGGAATCTTATTCATGCACATTGGGTGCACTTCTTGTACAATAGTATACCTCTTTTGTGTCCAGCAATGTGTTCAACTTCATCAAGTTGTTTTACTTAATTGAATCAGCCTAGGTTTTTTAAAAAAACAACAACATTTAGTTGGTTTAGAAACCATTGTGGTTTGTCTTCCAGTCAAAAAAAGCCTGCTGGGGCAGGAAGATGCCATTGTTTAATTCAGTGTTTCCTAACCTCCATAACTTTAAGATGCATGGACTGCAACTCCTAGAATTCCCCAGCCAGCAGCTAGGAGCTGAAGTCCACAGATCTTAAAGTTGCAAAAGTTGAGAAATATTGGCTTAATTTCTGAAAAGGAACTTCAAAGTTCACTGCTGTCCTTCTCTTAAATTTTAAAGGTAATGACTTAATGGTGAAGAAAATTTACTTAGCACATAGTCAGAGGCACACAACTTTATTATTACTTTATATATACCAGGACGCTGCCCCGATCATGCCTGGAAAAAATACAGTCCCAAGCTGAAAATTTGCTAATTTTCTGGTGATAATTTGCATGTGGTAGGAAGCAGATGGAATTTTATTGCTTTTTTGCCCCTCTGTATATTGTTCTGAATCAGGTTTTAACAATCTGTGGATAATACATCCATTAATGTAAAGTGAAGTTTTAAAAAATGCTGCAGTTTTATTATTATTTTTTATACAAACTAAAACACCAGTGGTCATTGAACCCTATATTAAATACATAAATTAAAAAATAACCATCCATAAAACTTTACATACAGTAAGGATCCTCATCTACACGTTAATACATACAGTACATATACATGGGTCCCAGTGTTTATCAAAGAGTCATCCTGCCAAATAATTTACAATTCTCTTCTGGAAGTATAGACACAAAAAGGGGAGGAAGTTATATACAAGGAGATGCAGTAGAGAAAGTAGAATTGCAATCAAATAGATTAGCACTTTCCTGAATTTAAATTCAGAGAGATAAAAAGGGGTCAGTTAGCATAGTCCAAATAGAAAATAACAGAGGAAAATACTTTGTTGGTTCACCAGAGCAATTGATTTCCAGGTGGCTGACTGCCCTTGAGAAAATGGAAATGTTACCACACTTGCAAGAAAACTATGCTGCGTTACCTTTCCATATGTCAAAAAGGGAAAGTGTGGTATTGTAAGTGTTGTGAAAAGTAATACTGCTGAGTTGCATGTGAGGCTTTTTTACTGGGTATTTGCCACTCAAATGCACACACCTCCTTTCATTTCAAAAGGCTAATTTGAGACATCTTCCTCAATAGTGACGTCAATGGAAGCCACATGGTGTTGATGCTGGAAAAAAAAAATACTGCGGAGTTGTCAGTGAAATGTCAAATTGAAAACACAAGGAGCCAGTTGTGATGGCTTAATCCATCTGGCTTTATTTTAGGAAAAATTCAGCAGGGAGATCCTTCCAGTGGGCCTGACCAGCGGGGTCTGGTGGGTTACAAATGCTTGTAGGATTAACTGTACACACATACAATGACTTCCTGTGCTAGCTGGTGCTATAGGGCCACTTTCATTAGGATGAAACTGCGAATTCACCTTCACCTTTCCCAGAAGCTTCCTGCCTCTGAAACACCCTTTTCATCCCACAAACTCCTTCTTGGAAATGGAAGTATAGTTTTATAAGAGGTAAAAGCATCCTACTATGTACACAGAAATATATATATATAATGTACACAAAAATATGAATGTATTGACATACATATGTATATAAGGGAACTAATGTTGACTTGTGGAGAGTTTGAGAGTCAGTGTCAAGAGGTGGATATTAGGCACAGATTGGGTTTCACTGAGCAGAAGGGGGAAAAAGCCCCTCCTGAATGTTCTCCATAGTAAACCTTCATGTATGGAGCTGGGGTTTAACTATCCTCCTCCACAGCTTTAATCAAAAATCTGGTTGTACATATCAGAGAAAGTGGGCTGAACATGCATTTACAAAGAACATATTGCAATACTAAAGGCAGAGCTGAGAAGATTGTAGTTCCTTCAGCATGCTAAGACTGCTCCTTAGCATTTCCTTAAGTGATACTTTTCAAAGGATGGAGGAGCAATTGAAATTAAATTCCATGGGAATAGGAAGACACAACAAGGGACAAGTGTGACAAAAGACAACAAGTCATATGCTATCAAAGCAACTCTCTTGCCCAAAACTGAAAGACCTATTTTTCCGAACTGTTAAAAGGATGAATTCTCAGTCACTCCATACAGAGGAAGTCAAATGACAAAGGCAAATTATGTACTGTATTGTATCTGATGATGATATTTGCAGAATAGAAGATTTACATGGGTGGGCATATACAAGAGCAAATATATCAGTGATATCAGCCATTATTACCTAATAAAGTTATATGTTTATATTTGGATGCAATTGCATGTTGACATGGTCCTTTTAAGAAGAATCACTTCCATCAGTGAAAACAGGTTAGTGGTCACACAAGGCAAATTTGCATGTTGAAAACACAATTGAAACATAGAGCTGGGTATTTATTTATGACCCAATCCTATAAGAAAACCAAGACATTTAAGAAATGGTAGCTGTAGCTCAAAGTCCCAGTGATATAAAGAAATCATATTGCTACATTCTAAGTTTCATGGAAGGTGTTATATAGCTGTTGAATGTTTCTTCTTTTAAATATCACATTGTGTGTGTATGTCTTTGTCTCTGTGTTTGTGTGTATACATCTTTTTTTTATTTTTTTTATTTCAGTTTTATACTGCACTAATGCTAGAGAGGGAAAATTCTAAACCAGTGTTTCTCAAACTTGGCAACTTTAAGCTGTGTGGACTTCAACTCCCAGAATTTCCCAACCAGCAAGTTTGAGAAGCACTGATTTAGACTGTCATAAGAATTCACTGTGTATATATCTTTTCAGTGTGTTGTAGTTGCCAGTATCTGGACTGAGGTGATCTATAACATTCTCTTACAAAACAGGAAATACCCTGCACACTGAATATTTCTTCCTCAATTATTTTAGAACCACAAAGGTATATAAGTCTAAGTGCTATTGCTATTGCTACATGGATAAGTTTACTTGGTTCACTTTCCTCTACTTCCCGGTAGATGGACCACAGTAACAACTACTATATCAAGTCCATGTCCTTATGGTCCTCCAGGCAGTAACAGGCAGCTTCACCAGTTTGCTGTCCTCCTTGGCAGCAAAAATACAGCAATAATATGATAACTAGCAATTAGGACCCCAAATCATATACTAAATGGTACAGGTGGCAAATAGCATACTACTATGCCTATCTCCATAAACTCTCAGTTTCGTATAGATATCAGTCGTCATGAATTTCATCCGTAGCTTCTGGGATTCCCCTGACAAAGACTAGGGAATTATAAAAAAGAAATGAAAATAAGTATTTAATTTTTTTTTACTGGAATCATATGACAATGGAGAGCAAACGGCAGATGAAAAACGTCAGTCACTAGATAGAAAAAAATTGGGGTTCGGGGGGAATATCATCAATTTTGCTGAATAAGTTATATAAATAAATTACATTAAACTGTTTCATATAGAGTTGCTCTTTGGAAACCTAATCATATTCTGCAAGGTATATTATAATAAACGCAGAAACAGATAATATTAGAGAATCCTCAAGGAACAAGATCAGTAAAAGAAGATATTTTGCTTTTCAGTACTACTGTATGCTTGTGTGCTGTGTGCAACCTACAATGCATTTTCATCTAACAAGGACAATTTCATGCCTGGACATTTCCCAGCAAGCTTTAGTTGCATGTTTAGGTCCAGAGCAGACTGGTACATGTGGAAGAATGTTCTTGAAGTTGGAGGCCAAAAAGTAACTTATCATTAAGCAATTCAAAGTTTGACATGTACCTCTTTTCTCTTTATTATATTTTTAGTTGTAGTAGTCCTATTCAATGAAAATCTAAAAGGAAGGGACAAGTTCAAAGAGAGATATAGTTTGGATCTAAGTAAGATTTTGGAATTATATGATGTAAATTTATCAAAGTATATTAAGTATATACTTTGAGACATGCAATACATATCAAAATCTTCAGTGTACCAACTGGTTGACTATAAGGGCTGAATCCTTGCCTCCTTTGGAATTTTAGAAGCAGATTTTAGAAACCAACCTGATATGTTCTTTGGTTGATAGAACAAAACTGATTACATAGACTCAACTCAGAACTGTACTTGAGAAAGAACAGACCAAGAGATTCCATTGAGTAGTCCAGTTGTCTGCTATTACCATAATTGTGTGATAAATAACAATATTTTTTCTGGATGGCTAAATACTAATTGTGTGCCCTGTCTCATTAACTTAAAATCTAAAGTATCTGAAAGATCCTGAGGGTCCCTTAGATAAATATCTTCAAGGTTTGCCTGACCCTCTAATGAATTCCCAGAGGCAAAGTCCACCAAACTACCTGTGACCCAAACAAGTGCTAGGAAAGGATGGATTTTTAAAGAGCAGATATGAAGCCAGGTATGGGTGAATATAGGGCTAATTAATGTACTTGGGTATCAAATCAGGCATGATGATGAGCAAGCAGTAGATGCTCAAAATGTTCAGCCTTGCAATCTCGGATTGGAAGAGATTTCGCTAGATGACTTCAGACCGATTTTGAGTGCTAAGCTAAAGTACACTTATAAAGATGGATGCTATTATTATTGATATGAGTTCAGGAACAAACATCCAGAAGAAAAGTAAGATTCTTTCTTTTATTTTTAAATGTAATTAAATTATACAGGTTCATGGGTGACCGTCCAACCCTTGTTGGGCGATCTATAGGGGGAATAAACATGTCTACCATATCTGGGCTGCAGATTAAAAAAAAATTCAAGCAAAGAGATGCAGAAGACACTTTGTTGCCATTTGATTGGTCGTTTGGATTTTTACAGTCCAGATGTGGTAGCCTAAGAGGAAAGTACAAATGGAAAAATTGGACAGTAAGGATTTTTGGGAGCAATAGTGGTGGGATACTAATCTCCACTAACCTCTCCTGCTGTTTTAAGTGCCCTGATCCCCTTGCCCTGAATGCATGGGATTAGTAAATGGGATTTTTTTCCAAATACAAGTCAATGATTTCAGAGGACCATGTGCATGACCAAGAAATACTTCCATAAGAAAAACCGTCAAAACTGAATGTAATACCTCGTCACCTAGAAAAGAAATGCTGCATTAGGGTACTGTAGACCTTAATGCTACTTTCAGACCTATTCTCACAAAATAAATTTGCATTTTTACTGTGCAGGCTTGCTAATCAAGAGATGTAGAAGTCCTCCTTACGATTCTTGCAGCCAGTGAAGAAAAGAAACATGATGAGGGAAAACAAAAGGCTTATTTCATTAAACACATTAACTGCTGAATGAATTAAAAGAAGAAATTTTGTGAAGCTGAAGTCTCACTAAAGGTGTTTGCTTCTTCTCAAATGCCATTGTTTCTTACCCTTCTATCCCAGTTCCTGAATAGATATTAAGCAGCTAGTTAAATTAGTGTGGCATTCTTGGAAGAATTTTTCATTTGACGTAACATACATTTCTAGCACACAGTTCTTCATGGAGGGTTTTCATAAGACGACAGCATTGGTCCTCACAAGCACTGTCAGCCACTCTCACTAGGCCTGATCATCCTTGATCCAGCAGGCAGCAGTAGGTTAATGTCAATTATATCAATCCTGTTGTCCACCCAGTTTGAAACAAAAATAAGAGTTTTTTTGTTCACATTGCAGCTGTCATTGTTCCTGAGTTTAAAAACAGAAAAAAAGTGTCCCTGTATTAAGAAAGCCAATTTTTTTTCAAATGGATATTATTGTAATGGTCCTCTTAGAACTCTAAATACTTTGTCCCCTCAATTATTGAAGACTTTCATGGGAAGTTGATGTTTTATGTTTAAAATAATACCCCTGCACAGCAGGGATTGATAGTCTGTAGTCACTTTGGTTCCTTGCCTGACATACTTTTACTCAATCTTGCTGATTTTTTTTTAAAGAAATAATCTTAGTGATGTATGCTGCTGGGATATTCTCTTCTTCCTCACAGAATTCCTTTAAGTGCAGCTGATATTGTAGCTTTAGACAGGAACTGTTAAGTAACAAATCTTGAATAATGGCTTTAAGCTGCATGGTGGGAGTGGTCTTGATTGCAGAATGTTGCCTTGTTTTAAAGTAGTTGTAAACAGTGTACTTTTTGTGGGTTTGGAAGCATCTGCCCTCTCAGGACTTTTCTGGGTTGTTGATCAGTCTGAAAAATGAAAAAAAAAAGCACTGTTGAAGGAATCTGCATTAGTGAAATTTAATTACCCTGCAAGTTCCATGAACTCTAGAGGACCTTATATTGGATTAAAATAAGTTCTCATTTATTCTTTAAAAACCGATTATTGCATTTATACAAACTTTGCTCTTGAAAGCTCAAGGATACATATCCTGGAGCTGCTACCCAATTTAATATAGGGTTGCAGAGCTACCAAAGTCACTCACTAAGCTCTGTGATCAAAGCTGCAATCTCACATTACTCCTAGAAGCACGAAGCTGAAAACACCAGCCTGCAGATGACGAATGTGACTTCGTCGAAACGTCGCCAAGACACTTCCAATTCTACGCGGGAGAAAACCCGAATAACCAAAGACCTACATACAAACACCCGCGAAAACCCCAGAAAACACACACACACACACACACACATATATATATATGACTAGTAATTACTTTAATTATTAGTCATATATATATATATAATTTTGACCCAAATCTGAACACTTCTCTGGGGTTTATTGTGTTCAGCATATTTAACTTTTTATCATGTTGAAATACACTGCTCTCATGCTTTTATTCTATAACAATAGGAAATCATTAAATACAATGAGGTACTTAAAAAACTATACTACGGTATGACAATAAATTGATTACTACAAATTACAGTTTTGTGTTTGAAAATATAACTTACAAATAACTTGTGTGAGGAAAAATAATAATATATGCACATGTACACACCATACACCAAATATACACATATTCATACAGACAATTTCATTGAGAAAGAAAACATTCCATTATGTATTACATTAAAAATAAACAATGTTTTAGATTTTTAGGTGTGTGTGTGTGTGTGTNATATATATATATATATATATATATATATATATATATATGATAAAACCAATAAATATCGATCACCAAGAGGAAAGTAATAAATAGTAAAAAATTTAATGAGCCGAGCTTTCGTTGGGCCCACCCAACATCATCAGGGCTTTAAAAGTAGCCACTGGGAAAGAGCTTTTATAAGATGTTAACAGCCTGCATCCGGCTTCTGGAACGTGTCACCGGACCCAGCTGTTCGTGTTGTATCCTAGATGCATTACCTACATCAATGCATGATGTTTTTCCATACCTCCTCCGTATTTTACCGTAAGTGTTCTCATTAACTTCAGGGGTGGAGTGAATTCTGTGTGTGGCACTTTTATAACATCTTATAAAAGCTCTTTCCCAGTGACTACTTTTAAAGCCCTGATGATGTTGGGTGGGCCCAACGAAAGCTCGGCTCATTAAATTTTTTACTATTTATTACTTTCCTCTTGGTGATCGATATTTATTGGTTTTATCATGGATTTACCCAAGAGTCGAATTTTTAGCTTTATAACTTGTCAATATATATATATATAAGTCTTATGTGTACGTACAAACACATACTTGAATTTTACTTACTAGGTGGCTGAAATTTGCTTTGATAGCTTTTGCAGAACTTTTGCTCTCTGTGTAATATGTAAAAAGCAATAGAACTTTGTGAAATATTTAACAGTTGCTCAGTTTATCCTTCCATTGCCGTCTCTAATGTGAGTTCATATATTCACATAATAACTATGCTACTTTGGAACTGAATTGGAAAAGAATATTCTGGTATCAAAAAGGAAAGAAAGAATCAGCCTTACCTTTCAAGAGGCACATTGACATCAAGGCCAAAGAATAAAGGCAAGAGAGAAGAACAAGAACAGAAACAGAAACTGCAAGAAAAAATAGTTTTAAGAGGTCAGATCCTTTTTTATTATCATAGATATGGCGTATGATTTGAAATGAAATAAAATCCAATAGACTTGGTCTAAGAAATCATACAGGACTAAAATTTAAGGCTTTATCCTACTAGCTAATCTCCTTAGTGCTAATCTAATATTAATGGCTTACGTTTTGGTGATATCATCTGATCCACAGGTGGCTGTTTTCCCCCTAGAGGAATTCCAAGTCACTTCATTGGAAGGACTCAACCCACAAGATATCCTTGTCCTTAAATTTCTATTTCCTAAGTTTCATTGAAACTCCCTTTTTGATTACATTAGTAATTTAGGGTGAATTATTTATATTTTTGCAATCAAACTTTTTTAACAAGAAAACCTAGCAAAAGGATAGCATCATGAGTAAGCTTTTGTGTTATGAACTCCAGTTTTTTATGTTTAATCACAGTGTTTAGTCTTCTCCTTGAAACAACATCCATCATGATATAAATGAACCATGCCAGTATTTTAATTTGTATTTTAAACTAAGATAAAATATTAGTTAGCTAAAATCCCCTGCATTTATTGACTGATTCTGAGAAAACAGTCTATTAAATAAAAGGGCAGATTGAAAAAAGAATATAGTACCACTACAGTATAATAATAACTATTTTAAAGCTGATTATTCTTATCACGTTCAAACTTATATAACGGTAAAATAATGGGTAAAATCTGATTTCTGTTATTTCTTTATTATTATAGTGTGATTTTAAAGGGAATCTGAATGAGGAGAGAGATTAGATTCTGATATCATTTGAAGAAAAATGACACCCAACAGTCAGAGAGAGATTGAAAACCCTTTCTGGTTAGTGGGGCACATAATTTGCCTTGGTTGTGTTCTTCCAAAGATCATCAAAAGGTCCCCATGACATCTCTGAAAATGGTGGTAGAGTATTGGTGAAGGGAAAGTTTTGCTTTGTTCTACTGTAATAGAATGAAATCCATCCATCCATCCATCCATCCATCCATCCATCCATCCATCCATCCATCTACAAAGCCCTCCTGGATTAGAATACCTAAGAAGAAAATAAAAATCACCAGAATTTATTCATAGTACTATAGTAATATAACATTTTCCAACCAGATCCCTTCCAGTTATTTTATACTCTTATAATCCACAGCTAGAAAGGCCATGAAAATTGGAAATTGCTGGAAATTACTGGAACTGAATAGTAAAAGTCTGATTCAAGGACAGTTGACTGAGAAATGGCTATGCTAAAATAATTAGTTGGAGCTCCTAGAGTTATAAAATAGGAAATTCTTAAAAGTATTGATTTTTTTTAAATATGTAAAACAACCAACCTTTTCTTCCAAATCCTTTATCTGCCTCTTCTGGATGTCTGTTTTATCTTCTAAATCTCGGATCCTCTAGAAACAAATTGAATATATCCATAAATAATCAAATAAGTGAAAACCCTCATGTCTTATGAAGTCTGACTAAAGAAAATTCATTTAAAACTAAAATTCACACCTATGAAAAATAAGTATCTAATTGCATGGGTTTTAGCCTTGTCCAGGCTGAGAGACAAACTTGGCTTCATAATTAAGTGAAAGGATTTCACTTTAACATGGAGGGAATGTGGCCTGATAAAAAACTTGATTAAAATTTTTTTGATTAAAATTTGTATTTACACGTTCATTGCTCTCTAATATGAGCCACAATCTTTAATAATTATTTAACCATTTCCCTCACATTTTATCTCAATAATAAATACAATGGAATCCATATATAAACTGAACCTCCCTAATGTTTTTCTATACCTCGAACCTCACCTGATGTGCCTGTTGAAGCAATTCCATTCTCTCTTGAAGGATCTGACAGTCATATTCTCTGCTTTTTCTCAGCATTTGCCTTCTCAATTTCTCTACAGCAGTTCGAAGTTCTTCCTGCTGTTTTTCACTCAGCAGTTCTCCAAACTTTATCACTGTTTCTTGTTGCAAAGCATTGTAAAGGGTAGCCTCAAGCTCCTGGATTCTCTAAGCAATAGCATAACAAAAAATATGGAAGGGGGATACAATCTGGTCAAAACTATCTGTTTGTCTCTGTACGTATTTTAAATCAGAACCAACTAGAATTAATAGACAATAACTATGCTATGTATTTCCCTCAAACGCAGCATACTACATTCAACGCCTCAAATCTGATGATTACTAATAGCTCCATATGACATCTGAAAGTAAACTTTTTTACTCCCACTACCTATCCTCCCTCCTTTTCAGGACATACCATTGGTTTTTCTATGCATTCCAATGGTAAATAAAGCTCTGTGTGGACAGTGCTTCACCCTGTTGAAGTTAACATGCAAAGTGCTATGCCTTTGGGAGTGGAAATTCAGATATTCACTGGAGCTCTCAATTATGTAAGGAGTACAAAAAGTAGTCTGACACATTATTTCATAGAAAGTTCTCTCTCTCTCTCTCTCTCTCTCTCTCTCACTCACCCTTCTGTCGAGGTGGGGCCAAGTGACTGGATACAGCTGAGCGTTTACTGGCTGGATGCCCTTTCTGAAACCTACATGGAGTTGGCAGCACATATTTTCTCTTTGTGCCCTGATAGAGAAACATCTGATGCTGCCTAGGACTGAACTCTCAACCTCCTGAGAGTGAGATGAGCTTCTTCACCATGTCTCTTTCTCTCTTATCTAACAATCACATTAATTTGGAGTTTATTTTAACTAAACTCACATGAGAACATACTACAAGCCCATGCATTTACCGCTGGAGTGCAACAAACTTGCATTCTGAAATGTACTTTTGTTTCCATCCTTGGCTTTCAAATTACCATATAGGCTTGATCAAGAGCTTGTTTCCTGTAGTCCAGTTCTTCTTCCAGATAACCTTTTATTTTACAGAACTGCTCCTACATTGAATGACAGTTTAAAAAAAATACCTTTATTATTATTGAAATAAGAAAATATATACAGATAATTCTTGACTTATGACATCAACCAAGCCCAAATTTCCATTGCTAAGTAAGGCAGTTATTAAGTGGGCTTTGCCCAATTTTACGACCATTTTTGCCACAATTGTTAAGTGAATCACTGCAGTTGTTAAATGAATCTGTAATCATTAAGTGAATCTGGCTTCCCCCATTGACTCCGCTTGTTGGAAGGGAAGGTTACAGTTGGTGATCCCATGACCTGGGGGACAGTTCAACTGTCATAAATACATGCCAGTTGCCAAGGGCCCAAATTTGGATCACATGACCATGGGGATGCTGCAATGCTCGTAAGTGTAAAAAAACAGTCATATAAGTCACTTATTTCAGTGCCATTGTGACTCCAAATGGTCACTAAACAAATAGTTGTAACTCGAGGATTATCTATAATAATACTCAGACAAAATCAAAGCAAACTCCAACAGGCAACTAACAATAAGCATAGGATACAGTAAAAACTGCCCTTGCCCCCACTCCCAAAAGATTTTCTTTCCTACCATGTCACTTTCCAATTCCATCATCTTCTGGTGCAGAGCTGCTTCAGCCCCCTCAATCTGCTGTATCCACTAGGAGGGGGAAAAAGGCATTATTAAGTCCCAGTCCCAGTTCGACTTTCAGGACTATAATATTACCAAAAGTGCTGTCTTTCTGTTTCGTCAACTCAGAGAGTAGAATTTTGACTGAAGTTGCTTATAGCCACTTGCTGTCAGTTGATCATCAAGGAGAAGAGAAATGAGAAATGAAATCTGACTACTTCCTCTGACCTGGAATTGAAACGTATCTCCAGATCTATGATGGCTAGTTACAGTTGAGGAATGTCCTGTACATGATCAGAGGTGTATCATTACTACCTTTTAGGTCTCAGACCTGAAAATATTTTCTAAGCAAAGTCTTGGCAAGTCTTAGGCCAGTGGTTCTCAACCTGTGGGTCGGGACCCCATTTGGGGTCGATCGACCATTTCACGGAGGTCGCCAAGCAAGGCTGTCTGCCATTTTTTTTGTCCGCCATTTTTTTGTCTGCCATTTTTTCCCCCTTTTCCGGCGGGTGCCTTACCTCCCTTGGACTGGGCCAGCTGGTGGTCGGCCTGCTCCATCTCTGCCGCTTGCCAGCTACGCCTCGGCCGGCTCAGGGGGCGAAACCACGCATGTGCGGTGCTTCTGGGCAGGGAAAGTCCTCGACTTATGACCAGTGGGTAGTCCTCGACTTACAACCGGTTTAGTTCTCGACTTACGACCGGTTTAGTCCTCGACTTACGACCGGTTGGGGTCGCGGCATTAAAAAGGTTGAGAACCACTGTCTTAGGCTAACTGTATGCATTTATTCATTTTTGTGGCTATTTTTGTCTTTCCAAAATATTTATTTTGTTTTGTGCTGCTATACTACTGAATGCTGACCAGTTTGTATTATTATTTAAACATATACAGACTTGGAGCCATCAGAGATATCTGTCCTCTGTTTAAAATACAGATTAGTGTACATTATTACAGCATGCTTCATGCTATGCTATTTTTCATAATTTCTCTACTTAAAAGACAAACCCAACTAGCTGGCATACCTAAAGTATATCATTACTTACTCTGTTATTATTCTATAATAAGGCTTCTCTAGACAAAGAGTTCCTATATCTAGAAATGTATCTATATAATTAAATACTAATTTCATCAACATGGACTGGAGCCAACTGGCTAAAGCAAGCTGTGACTTGGACAATTGGAAAAGTTAAATAAAGCAAATTAAAATGGTTGCCTTAGTGGGAGTCCAACTTGAACAAGGTACTTTGGGTGTACTTTGGATAACATTTCATTCTTATTTGTTCACACCACACATACAGATTGCATATTTTCCCATTAATTGCATTTTTCTCTTCTATTCGTAATTCTGTACCATGTGTTAACCTTTTGGTTCATATTAAATAATATACATGAGATACAAAATTTTAAAATACCTTTTCTGCCAGAGATAATACAGTACTGGCTTGAATTATAGCCACTTGCTCTTCATTTCTCAAATTCTGAAAATTCAAGAGGCAGAAAATCAAATTAAGAAAGCAGCAATAGTTTTCCATGCAGACATCTGGTCAATATCAGAAAGTTTTATTCTGATGCATCTCTTCTTGATGCAGGGATTTTGATACCCTGAAAAAGTCCTAGTCTTCCACATTTGCTTAGACAGAAATTCCCAACCAGCAACCTATGAACAATTCCCAAATTTCATTTTTGACTTTCTGAAATATTAAAGACTCAAAATTCAGTAGTAGATCACTGAGATTTTCAGCTGCTTTTTTGCATGAAGTTAAGCCACAGAATTGGTCCATTAAGTTTTTAACGGATGTAATACTCCTAAAAATTAATTGCAAAAAATGAAAAGCATAAAGAGAGAAAAATCAAGTCAAAACTCTGTGTTATGGTTTCAAAGTTACTCCTGCAGCCCTTGCAACCCAAAGCTGTTGATGTTTGTTGTTAAAATATAAATACGTGCTTATCCCCATGGAGGCACTGCTTAAATAGAAGAAACAGCTTTTCATATATCAAGAGCTAGAAACATATATTTTTTCCATCCAAATGAATGGAAAGCTGTGGGCATGGGGTTTGCATATGTATTTTACCATGAAGTCTGGAATCAACCATAAAAAGTTTGAGCTTCAGGAAAAAAGTAATCTAAAAAGTAACATCCCAAGTAATTTGACTTCTTAAATAAGGTCTCATTTTTATAAATGTTAATATATGTTATATTCTAGAAAACAAAATAGAGGGATTAAGTCTAGTCTTTCTCAACTTGGTATCTTCTGGTTATATGTGTAAATAGCAGATTGGGCCAGCTCATTCTAGTCTATTATTACACTGAGATCTTCATTTTTTTTATTTTAAAGTTTCACAAATACTATGGAATACTATCTGAGTAGCCCATTAAGAGATAATTCAAACATGACAAGCTCTTTATTTATAAAAATAGTAAATAATGAGGGGAATAATGAATGAAATTCATTTATTTTGATTGATCTTTTATTCTGTAATACTACACATTTTCCAGATGGTGCTACACACAATAAGAACTTAGCTACCCATATCACTTACCCCATTATCACCCAAGATGTCTAACTGCTTTATAAGGTCTGGAATACTAACATCCTGTAAAAGAGATGTTTAAATTCAGAAAAGAAGGACCAAAGATTTTCATAAGCAGTATCTATTTTATGATATGGACTTGATGATTTACAAATGACTTAGTATTTCCTAAGTGAAGGAGCAGAAAAGATCCCAAAGCATTGTGGAAAGGCGTGAAGAAGACTTTAATGTACAGCTATCTACATGGGGTAGCAGCAAAGGAAAAGAAATGAAGAAGTAACTATTTGTGTGACATGCATAATGTGTAGACAATCTAATATTGAGGAGGAAGAAAAACATCTAGACTGATTCTTAAACATTTTTTTTTGCAACTCTAAGACTTCTACAAAAACATCTAACTTATTCATATCATCTAATGTTCAGTCTACACTATATATTTGTTGATAATCACATTTTTCTTTCTGAATGGTATCAAATGTTTTCCTGCAATTGAGAGTAGATAATGCTATCCTAACATAGAAAGTTAATTAGAATTCTGGCATGGCTCTGTATTCTCCATTGGCACTTTTTTTTCAAGGAATATTACATACTTCTATCTTCTAAGAAAGACACCAACAGTCCAATCTTTTATAGATTTACCTAGAAGGCCCTTTTGAATTGAACAATGCATAGATTACAATATCAGTAGGTGTAAGTTCTTAAGCTGCTTCAAATTCTTACACATATACAATGAATCAAGAATTGTCTGCAATGAATTTAGAATCTTCAAAATTATAGACTATATTCTTTGTTAGCAAAAACATAACTTGCTCTTCAGTGCACATTAAAAGAAGGATCACAACACGCCCACTATCTGTACTTTAAGAATCCTCTTGTGCATGGAACTTAAGTTTTAACTTGAGATTGAAAATTGTAGATTACATATACAAGCTTTCTATAAACATATTATCTTGAATGTTTGTAGGCGAAGAACAGATTTGATCCCTTCTTCCCTCTCCCTCCATGTTTTGAAAACTATCAAGATATATGAAGTCACACACTAAAAATCATAATTATATTTAGTGCCCTCATGTTAACATACCTTGACACCTTCTTTCATACAGTAGATTTGTAGAGCACTTACACCATCAGAGAATGGATGGATTTGTAGATTAAAAGGTGGAGATCTTCTTTCTCTTTCCTTGAAACAAAAGATAAGGTGAAACATTAAATACTTTTTGTTTGTTTGACTTTTCTCCCTAAAAAGTATTTTGCTTTTGGAACAGAACCTAGTTGATTCAGAAGGAGTATTCTTTTGGTTAAAATTTCTGCCATACTTAGGGTTTAGAACAGGTTGCTTACTTTATAGTTACACTTACTTCTGATAAGAATGGTATTTTAAGATTGGCCATCCCTATTCTCACTGTAGCAGTTCTCAGAACCTTTCAGGTTTCTGAGCTTGACCAGGTTGTTTTAGGAATTTTTTTTTCTCAGAACAAAACATCCTGTATCCCTATTTATCTGAGGTTTTACTCTGAGCTTAGGATAAACTAGGGGATTTCATTCCATGTTGCTTTAAGTGTTGGCATGCCCCCCTGGTTGGGTTGTCTTTCTTTAAACTTAGAATGGGAGATATGCGTGACCAATCTTTTTCTCTTCCCATTGTCCTATAGCAGAACATTTGCAATAGTTTTGGTTCCAAGTTGGAGCTGTTTATTTTTCAACTTGGAAATTATTTCCCCCATGTTTTGCCCATTTCTCTATATAACTATTTTGTGAATGGGCATGCATAATTTGTTAAATCTGTATCCTATCTGCACTCCCTGACTCCAAGAACTTAAGGTAGCCTAATAGCACTCCTTTTATCACTAAATAATTGTCCAAATTAGTTTGGATTGAAAGACTGTGACTGGCTCAAAATCACCCATGACTAGGGGTGAATTGAACTAGAGTGTTCCTAGTCTAATTCAATATCTTAAGCACTATACCATACTGGCTTACCCCATTAGATTTCATTGCAGCTGTTTTGAGACCCAAGTACCAATGACACACTCTAAATTCCTCCAGCCAAAAAGATAAAGATTATGCGAGCCAATTTCAGTTTTCTGAATATGACTAATATATGATTGTGTGTGTATATGTGTGTGTGTATGTGTGTGTGTGTATGTATGTGTGTACACACACACACACACGTGCAAGCAACCCAGCTTCGAATCTCAGAAGGGTATGGTTGGCTGATGAGAGCTAATTAGCTTGAAATAGCTATACCAGTCTCCCTTTAACTCTTTGTTAGCAATCCAAAAATTCAGTGCACAAATGATGTCACAGTAGCGACTGCTGCTTGTCGATAGCCCTAGATTGGGCTGATACAGGCAAAAGATTTCTTCTTCCCATATTTGGGCCGACAGGGTGCATCAAACAACACTCAAGACATATATACAGTATATATGCATCAAACAACACTCAAGACATATACATATACACACACACACAAACATTTAAGTTTGCTCCTTTAAAATGTTCTCTGATCCCCCAATGTAAAATTATCAAGTTCTTACTTCAAGTTCTAGATTTCGAAATTCCAAGAGTTCATTCTGATCTCTGGCATCCTGTAGCTCCTGTTGCAGTCGATTGTTCTCTATTTCCAATTTTTCTATCTAGAAAAAGATCTAAATATATAAATTGCGGAAATGATTCCAAGACATACTCATTTAGACATTTATGACCACTGCTGTTTTGGCTCCCTCCTATAAGTCTCAATCACCGAGAAAGCAAGCTATTCAGTTATTGTAATTTTACAATAGCTTTTCTTGTGGGAGGCATAAAGTCTACAAAAGTCATAATAATTCTCTTTAAGAATGGGAAGAATACCTCAAAAGCAACTTAGCAAATAACAAAAGTATTCATATTTGCTGATTCAGAACTTTGGGAAAATTCCTTCTGGTTAAGACAGTAAAGTTTCAAAGGATAATTTTGAAGATAATTTTTGATGATTCTGCACCATCATTTTTAAATTTTATATGGTTATACATATATTTATATTATAAAGATTAGCATTTGAGAAAAATGAGCAGTCTGAAGAACCCTTGTGCAAAAATATATTAAAAAAATACTACCACAAAATACTTTTAATCATATGGTCTGATGGTGCAATAAAAATTTGAATTATTATTTAGAATTTGATTATTTCTTCAAGTCTCAAATTTTGTAATTAATGGACTGTTGCCTAGAACAGACCTTCTAAATTAAATGGGAAATTAAAGTTTCAATAGCTTAATCTAAAGATGACTAAATTTAATCCAACCCAGTGTGTGTGTAAATCATCATTTAGTAAAATTACAAGGGAATTAGTGGATTCTTATTATGGAGTCAGAATGTTGAATTGATTCTGGGACAAAGTAATATACAGAAATTTCAGTTTTAAACACCACTTTGAATTCTTGCCCCCTTCCAAATTATTTCAATTAAAAGAAAAGGGAAGTTGGCATGTTGGCATGTTGTAAACCAAAGCACTTGCCTTAAGCACAATAATTTCAACTTCTCTCTGGGTCCCAGTCTTAGAACTATTATTCAAAAATTGTGGGTCAGTGTAGCTCAGTGCTTTGTTTGGAAGTGGGCCACCTTCCAGAAAGAAGACAAAGTAAGCTAAAGAGCAGAAACGATTCCAGGAAATGTAGGAGGCAAACATCCCTTTGTAGTCACTTTATAGGAGCCCTGATGGTGCAGTGGTTAGAATGCAGTATTGCAGTATCTGCCCATAGTCTGGAGTTTGATCCTGACCATCTCAAGGTTCTTTCAGCCTTCCATCCTTCCGAGGTCGGTAAAATGCGGACCCAGATTGTTGGGAGCAATATGCTGACTCTTGTAAACCTCTTAGAGAGGGCTGTAAAGCCCTATGAAGTGGTATATAAGTCTAAGTGCTATTCTTAAATGCTATTTTGGGAGGATACCCACAAGGTGTTCTCAGAATTCCAAATATGCCCACCAACACAAAAAGACTGGCAACCCCTTTTCCAATCATTCAAGTGTAAACATACCTTATCCAAAAGCTCTTGATTCCTCTTAATAAAAAGTTGCTTATCTTCTACCCAATGTGAGTCCTATTTTTTTTTAAAAAAGAATAAGATATAAAGAAATGTTTATATATGGCTTTGTTAATTGGTTTTGTTAAATTAAATAGATTTAAATTACCCATGGATAAAATTAAATCTACTAAATGACTGAAGTATGTTTCCAATCTACTGAATCATGTTGACAACCATGATTCAGTCACAACTTCAGTCACAATTAAAAAAAAATGCTAAAATAATTCAATAAGTTTGCTAAATTAATGGAAACAATTGTTATTGGCTATTATTGGAAGCATCAAAGTAGCTGCAATTCATACAAGGACATGAACAGTATATGCTCACACAGCAAGACACTTTTATATATTTATTTCCCGTTGTTTGCAAGCACCCTTTCAGATGCTTGATTCATATGTGCAAAATGTATCTTTCCTAGATAACAAACTAATTCTAATAACTTGGAAAGTATGAGGGTGAAGATTCGTTTTCTGAGCTTGTGGGTTGGTTTCTGAACATTTCATTACTAGGCTAGGTCACGTCTTCAGCGGAGTTTGGGGGATGTCAGTGTTCAGTGTTCTTCTGTTTGTAAGGGCTTCGTGTGGTCGGTAGGTCATAGTTGAATAGAATAGAGCTGGAAGGGATCTTAGAGGTCTTCTAGTCCAGCCCCCTGCTCGAGAAGGAGAACCTATACCATTTCAGACAAGTGACTGTCTAGTTTCTTCTTAAAAAATATCCAGGGATGGAGCGCCCATGAGGTCTTGTGATGGTGTGATGGTGAGGTCACGTCAGGTGAGGGTCTCATCAGGTCAGGATGTTGTGATGGGTCAGGTGTGGGTGTGTCAAGTGAGGGTCTTGTGGTGGGTCTTGTGATGGGTCAGGTGTGAGTCACTTGGAAAGTAATTGAGAAAAAAAACATGTTATGTGTTTTATGTCTACCTGTCCTTTCTGGGCCAATGTTTTTTCAAGATCTTCTATTTTTGCTCTATATCTCTGGACTTCAGCTTGGAGTTGCTCCTGTGCCTGTTAAAAAGAAAATATGCAGCTTCATTAACAATGTTTTTAGATTTCATCAAACTTCCTGAATTTCAAGTTATCTTTCAAGTATTTATAGCCCGTTCTTTTTCTTTGGCAAGCAGCCATATTGCTACTTTGTGCTAACGAAACAGTCCTTTTGTAGCTCTTGTTCCACTCTACTCTATTTTTTTAAATAACATTTTTTTTCTGTGACAGATACAAAGTTCTTAGCATGTCTTAGTCTTGATTACTTCAAAATGATTGGTCTGTGTTATTGTTATCTGATTGCATGGAAACTTTTGTAATTTTGCTGTATGTTGCACGAATGAATTAGAAATAAATAAATAAATAAATAAATAAATAAGAGAATAGATAGATACATACACACGTTTAGGGAATGTATTTGGATAACAGCTCTGTTGACCTTAGCAAATACCAACCTTGGCTTCTCTTTCTGCGTCTATTATTCCCCCAGTTTGCTCTTGCAGTAATGCATAGGCTCTCTGCAGGGCCTGATATTCCTTTGTTAATTGTCTAAATCGCAACTCCGATTCTTCAGCTGCTAAGCTCTGAAAAAGAGAAAGTTTCAGATAAGTATTAAGTGTAGTATTGTAAAGGTAAAGATTTCTCCTGTCTAGTCATGTCCGACTCTAGGGGGCCGCGCTCATTTCCGTTTCTTAGCTGAGTGAGCCAGTGTTGTTTGAAGACACTTCCGTGATCACGTGACTGGCGCCTGGAATGCTGTTACTTTCTCCCTGTAGTGGTACCTATTCATCTACTTGCATTTGCATGTTTTTGAACTGCTAGGTTGGCAGGAAGCTGGGGCAAGTAACAGGAGATCACCCCGCTGTGCAGCACTCAGGTCTTGAACCCAGACTCTCAGCTTTACCAGCTGACAAGCTCAGCTTCAAGCTCAGCATCTATAACTGCTGATATTGTAAAAATGTGGAATATGTAAGAATGAATTGTATCACAATAAGATTGGAATGTATTATGTGGGGAAAAAAACCACCAAAATATTGTATTCTGGAATACACAGGTTATGAAAATATTTACAGAGAGCTTCCAGTGAGGATCCATCACGAATTAGAAGGAGCAGAGAGGGCCCTGCAGAAAAGATCAGCAGCTAGACATGAATTCTGACCAATGCAGTTTCACCCGAAAAGGAGAGATCATGAGTTCTCCCACTTGCACACAGAATAACTACTCCTCAATGAGTAAACTGCTGGAACTAAGGTTTTTGTGATTGGCTTATGAATTGAGTGGCTGGGAGTTGTGGAATTTCAGTTAAGCTCAGAGCCCTAAGGCAGCCTATAAGGACACAAGGTTCCCACAAGCCTAATTTCTTAAACACTTTCAGATGTACAGTAATTAATTTGCAGCTAAAGAGAGATTTTCTGAGTGGCAGGATAAAAAATAACCCACAGTGAGTCATTCTTTCTGAATTACGAAGGAAAAAAAGTTTTAAAGATTTAAAAACTAGTGGCAGAAAACTTTGGAAGGAATAAGTATAAGTTTATATCTAAAGTATAATTATTTTGAAATATTGTTTTAGTAAAATGC
>NW_015388449.1:31705-82642 GCF_001527695.2 Protobothrops mucrosquamatus
GGGGGGATCTTGTCTTTTCTCTTTCCCTTATTTGAGACACTTTCATGTTTGGATTATAATTCATAATGGTAACCACCACAAAAATGGAAAAGAGGATTACTAGAGCAGCGGTCCCCAACCTTTGTGGCTTGGCGGCTTGGGGGGGGGGACTGGGCCGCTAGAACAACCTGCAGAGAGTGGGATTACACAAAGTCTGCTTCAGAAAATGTTTGAGTAAGTTAGCTGAATCACCTGATACTAAACTGACAGCTTTAGAAAAAAGAATGGATGAAAGATTTGTAAAGATGGAAGAGGGGATGAAAGAGGAAGTTGAGAAGATGGAAGTTCTGTAAAACAAATGCCTGGAGATATAAAACAAATCAATGACAAAGTGGAGATTTTGAAGAATAAGACTCTGTTAAAACAGAGAGTTAGAAAGAGAACTAGATAATCTGTGCAACTGAGAGAGTGAAGGAATTTTGTTTGAGATTTGGAGCAATCCAGAATGATTCTAGTCAAGATATTAGAGGAAAGGTTATTAAAACTTTGGCAATATTTTTTGGCTGGGTTTGAGGATGATAAAGAGGAAAACATTGACAAAATATATGGAATAAGTACAACATTTGAGACAATAAGAAATGTTCCAAGGTATGTTTTGGTGCACTTTGTTAGGAAGAAGACAAGGGATCAAGTTTTATAGCGTATGTAGTTGTGTATAAAGAAATTCCTATTAGAATTTTGCTCAAGAGAAAAGGTATTTTTTGACTGAGAGATTAAAGCAAAATAAATTCCACTTCGATGGAACAAATGTCCAGTTGTCCATTTTGATGCGACAAATTGGAAGAAATTGGAATTTCTACTTTAAATGTAATTTCTACTGTTTGGATTGAATTCTGTCCAGAAATTGAGGGAATCTTGAGAAAAAAGTCAAAGAGGAATATGGAGGAGGTTCAAATGGAGATTTTGGAGGATGCTACATAAAAAAAAATACAACAGGTAACAACAGGAAATTGAAAGGGATTATATACATTTGCTAATTATTCAAAATTTATTTATAAAAATAGGGAACAAAATCTTACTTCATCTAGATCTTCATCTGGTGTTGCTGGTGTTCTGTCTGTCCTGAATGAAGCCATGGATGATGTTTCAGAGTCCATGGAGTCATCATCACCCCCATAAACAGTATCCAGAACATGCCTCTGCAAAAGAAGCCAACCATTCTAACTCCACTACCTGTCTAGCTTCCTAGCCTAGCACAGGCAAAATTCCATCATGTGTACTCGGTCAGGTAGTTGTTGGAGATGCTTCATCTGGGTGACAACCAGATGGCAGCAAAGAAATACAGGAACCTGTCATTCTTTGCTGTTGTGTAGTAGTTATCTGGATTTTTGAAACCCTACTTTCTTATGAAAACCCAGAATTTGAAGGCAGCAAACTAGCCAAATGGCTCTGCTGATGACTGCAGAAAAGAAACAGATCACTCTTGGACAGTTTGTCCTTCTACTCCTCATTTCCAACTGTGGTGGTCACAATGCAGAAATGACTTTAAAGGCTCTACATAAAAGGCCTTTACAGAGTACAATAGGATAGACTTTGCTCTGGGCAGGTTGCAGTCTAACAATTGACCTAAGGAACCTGAAGGAAACTGAGATGCCAATAAACAAGGAAGCATTTTTTTCCAAGACCATTTGCTTCCTCATTAAGCTTGCTTATTTGGTTGTTCACAGTGGTGGGATTCAGCCAGTTCGCACCAGTTCAGCAGAACTGGTAGCTAATTTTTTGTTGGCCAGGCCCAGAACGAACTTCTGGAAGCAGCATCCACACTTGTTCACATATTTTGAATCCCACCACTGGTTATGCACCATCAGTTATAGGTTTTACAAGCAATGCTGTGAAAATAGCTGCTATCTTTTGGAGCCCACTATTACAATTCAATGATTTAAAAATAGCTTTAGTGTATTCAGACTGACTAAGTTAATTAGCGACATCAAAGAAGAAAATGAGTCATGCACGAAGCTGACAGAATTGGTTAATCAGCAAGTTGGACAGCAAAGTACTAACGGTTTCAGCACTTAAAACTTGCCAAAGTGAGTCATGAAAAAGCCTGATGAATGAGAATTTAAATTACACTTATACTACTATGTTTTTGTTCCCATATAAAAGATAAGACATCACAGAAGTGGAAAACATATGGTAGGACTATGGTCTACAATCAGTTTTGCAGCTTGCAGAACTTCAGAAGTTAGCAAGATATTTGCTGTGCTTGGCAATGAGTTGCATACATGATAGTCTTTTTGTTTTGTTTTTCTGCCCCCACCACTAATAAGCATAGCTGGATTTACTGTCACTTGAGCAAATGTTGTTTTGTCTTTGATATATGGTTTCTACGAGGTAATTCTCTTCCTTCTGAATTTATTGAAATATGGGCGTAGAATAGAGTAATTTCATGAATTGAAAATGAAATGTAATTTAATATATTAGTGGGATTCAAAATAATCTGTAAACTTCATTTACCTTAATTGGCTTTGAACTTCTTTTATGCTTCCTCCGTCGAATAAGTTTCTCTCTATCCTAGATAAAAAAACAACAACAAGCCACTGTTACAGCTCAGGGGACAAAGATAACAGAATAACAGAGTTGGAAGAGACCTTGGAGGTCTTCTAGTCCAACTCCCTGCTCAGGCAGGAAACCCTATACCATTTCAGACAAATTGTTGTCCAATCTCTTCTTAAAAACTTTCAGTGTTGGAACATCCACAACTTCTGGAGGCAAGTTGTTTCACTGGTTAATTGTTCTAACTTTAGGTAATTTCTCCTTAGTTCTAGGTTGGTTCTCTCCAGTGCTTTTTTTTCTAAAAAAAAAAAAAGGTGCCGGAACTCACACATGTCATACAACCTGCCTTGCCTACTCTACAAGGTTCCATCCAAAAAAGGTTCTCTCCTTGTTAATTTCCCATCCATTGCTTCTTGTCCTGCCTTTAGGTGCTTTGGAGAATAGGTTGACCCTCTCTTCTTTGTGGCATCCCCTTAGCTTTGGAACACTACTATCATATCACCCTTAGTTCTTCTTTTCGTTAAACAGACATACCCAGTTCTTGCAACCATTCTTCATATGTTTTATCCTCCGGTTCCCTCATCTTTGTTGTTCTTCTTTGTACTTTTTCTAGAGTCTTAATATCTTTTTTATATTGTGGTGACCAAAACTGGATGCATTATTCCAAGTGTGGTCTTACCAAGGCATTATAAAGAGATTCGTGTGATTGTGAAGATATTCAATGGACATATGAAAATGAACCATTCGCTGATTTGACTGATTGATTCATTTATTCATTCCAAGTCCCAGTTCCATGAGAATTTTTGGAACTGAACAGCACACAATTTCTGTTCACCCCTTATGTTTATGGATGATATCATTAGATGAATGGGGATCAATGAAAGACAATGGAAAAATGGGAGGCAGACAAGACAAAGCTAATTTTAAAGGTAAGGATTACAATGTTATCCATTTGAAAATGGATGGGAAGTCAGAAAAGAATTTTACAAAGGACCCTCCCTCACTTACTTCAAGTATAGAACATGAAATAATGGGTTTAAATTACAAAAGGATATTTGGTTCAAATTCTTGTTTTTAAACAATATTGCTAGTAAAAACAATTTGACATGAATGAGTTATTTAGAATGAGGATGAGGTCCCTTTCATTCAATAGGTTCATGTGGAAGCTAGATAAATATCCCTAATTATGCTTTAATCTGAATTTCTTCAGTAGACATGGAGTGGTCTATACAATTACCTTGTAACTGTAGGAAACTCTGATTGCATTTCTTAATAAAGTACTGTGTTATTGCCATCTTCCATATTATTTCCTGAGAATGCCTTGAGGCACATGTGGGGCCCTCTATTTCCATTCTTGGAAATAGAGGTGATGCTAACTTCTTGACTTTGGTTTGCAGTTTACCAGATTTAAATTTATTTTATTCATCTAATCTTGCAAGCTCAGTCATGTCTATTCTAGACTCTTGTTTCACATTAATTGCACTTTGTAGAATCCAGCACATCTACAGAGCACCTAGTTTAGAAAATGCTATATTAAAGTATATTATTCATAATAAAAATTATTTTAAATTATATAATCTTACAAGATCTGTTTCTTGATTCTTAGTTTATTATGGACCATAACTTACTCTTGTCAGCTCATCAATTATGTTTTGTTGTTCTATAACCTGGAGCTTCAAAAATTCGGTTTCTTGTTCTTCATTTGCTTGATCAAGGTCATTGAGCGATTTTAATTTCTTCAGAGGAGGATGTGATACCATTTTTTCTTTCTGTATAACAAAAAATAAAACAGGAAAGCCATTTTACTTTTCAGATTTGTTTAAAATTTTACTTGATTGGATCATCATATTGTGTTATTTCTCACATTTTATTTTCCACCTGTCTTAAACATTGAATTATAGATGTTAGAGCTGATTATTTTCCCCATGGCATGTTTTTAAATTACTTCTGTCTTGAGAGAAGGGAAGATACACTTCTCTTTGTGGAAAATCATTCAGTGGAACATTCAATTATGGATGTTGGGTATTTATAACTAATAGACAAAATTGAACTCAATGAGACTTCTAAATACAAATGCTTGGGGTATAGTGGACTGTCTCTCTAGAAAAATCATCCAGGCCATTGTGTATTGCATCTGTTTGATTCCTACATATAAAGTGTAGCAAATGGCTTTCAAAACATGAAAAAAACAGGAATGGAAAAAAACAACATATTGTGATCTGGGGGATAGACACTTGAATTCCTAGAAAATTCAGTGGTTCCAAGAAAATAGCTTTTTTAATGTTAACCCTGGAAAATTAAGGGAATGATGAAAATGAATCACAGAACATTATTTTGGAGGTAGAAGTTCAATTTTGAATTGAGCATCAATGCAGTTCCTTCTAACTCATGTTCATTTTGCTAAACTGAAGGGGGCACCTTCAGGATTAAAAATATTTTTTGTGTCCTCTAAACCTCCAATCTGAATCTCCAAATCTGATTTAAGTTGTTGCCATAATTTTATGTCATTTTGAGGAAATAGGCTCCAGTTAAAAATAAAGAAAAATATGTCTTTTTTAAACAAAACAAAGCAAAACAAAACAAAACAAAACACCAACCCAAGGAAAAATTATTTCACCCTAAATTTATTGGGCATGATACGTTCTGTTTTTTAATTTGTCACAATTTTTTTGAACATAAAAAGTCAGGATAACATTGACTAGATGTTAGTTATTAATACTTTAGTCCTTTCAGCTCTTCATACTCTTATTATGAGACCCAAAAAGTCTATCGTCAAAATAGAATTAGATAATGGCATTTTCTTTAATAGTTATATTCCAAGAACTGAAAACAAACTAATGAATAAAAAACAGAATAAATTTGAACTCTTGGTACAAACCATCTCTAAATTTTCCTTAGTGATTGCTTTAAGTTTTTCCTCCATGCGCTGCAACGATTGCATGAGTTCATCATTTCTTTTAGAGAGGCACTTATTCCTTTCCAGAAGAGGTTTGCATTGTTTTTCGGCTTCTCGAACACGTTTCAACTGCAAACAAAATGCTAATTAATTAACTAGATTCTACATCTATGGTACGTACACCCACTGACACATATACAGGCAGTCCTCAACTTACGATCACAAAATTCACGTTGCTAAATGAGAAATTTGTTAAGTGAATTTTACCCCATTTTATGACTTTTCTCGCCTCACTTGTTAAGTGAATCACTTCAGTTGTTAAATTAGTAACACGGTTGTTAAGTGAACCTGGTTTTCCCATTGACTTTGCTTGTCAAAAGTTTGCAAAAGGTGATCACATGACCCTGGGACACTGCAACCGTCATAAATGTGAGTCAGCTGTCAAGCATATATATATATATTTGATAACTCTAAATACTGGAATTCCAGGTGTAGACATTTAAAATCAGTAAAAATAATAATGAACTCTGGGATGTACATGTATGTATGTATATGTATATTATGGAATCGAGATGTTTAAAACATTGTTTCTTGAACAAGCTATAATGTTGATTCATATATCACGCTAATTCCAAAATAAACTACAGCATGGCTGTAGTTTGTATGAATCAGATCTATAGGACACAGTTTTTAGGGAAGGAATTTCAAGCATTGATGGTTTTTTAAGATGTCATCTGCATATCTGCATATCTTAAAATAATAATAATAATAATAATAATAATAATAATAATAATAATAATAATAATGTCATTCAAATCTACAAAACATGTTTGTTCAGAATTAAAAATACAATACGTAAGAATACAATCCCACTACTTCTCATAACGTTGAATGAGAGACCATATCATGCCTTTTTTCTGATCATTCTTCTAAGAAGAGAAAGAATGGTTGCTATTCAATTGCTGTGGTTATGTCTTTGTACTAAAATATGTATAATACACAGTGCTGGAAAATTTATCACGTGAAACCAAGAAGAGGGGCTATCAGTCAGGGACTGATTTTACACGTTGAACTAACTATTATTTATTAAATAAATCAGAATTGCCTGGGTTCACACAATATGCAGTGCTACAAAGCATGAATTATGGAAGATAGTGGTCAGATCTATAAAATGATGAACTTATAGTGGTTAACCCAGGTTTGTGTCTGCCTATGGCCATGGAAATTTACTGCGTAAATTTAGATAAATCATTCTCAGTCTAACTCAATTCAGATAGTTAACATCAGTTGTCCTTCTCCTAGCGGGAGAGCTTCCACTGAGATGATCCCACAAGAGACCATGAGCTTTAGTCTCAACTTAGGAACAAAACCAGCTGGGTGACCTTGAACCAGCCACTTTCCTCAGCCCAAACCACTTCTGAAAAACCTTGCCAAGAAAATTGCAGAGACTTATCCAGAGAATCAGATATGATTGAACAGAAGAAAAACAAGTATGAACAAAGCCGAATCGCTTCTGCAGTACTATTTATAATTTATGATTTTATTCATTGCTATCCCAGATATTTTAGATTAAATAAAATGTTCAGAAACTGCTAAGTGGCCATACCAATTCATTACGTTCATCCACAAGCAGAGTGTTCCTGTCCTCCAGTTTCCGAATAGTAGCATTGAGTTCTGCCATTCTCTTCTGATTTCTACGTAGATCCTACAAATGTTTGTCAAAGAAAAATAATTCGACACAAGTGTTATTTATAGGCAAGTGTTGAGATCCTTGGCAGAAAGTATGAATTGCAATGAAGATGAAACTGCAGGATCCAATCTGTGTCAGTCACCAGGTCCAGAGGTTTAATCTTCTGAGCTTTTGGACTCGTGGTGGAGCTCATCGTTGGGGAAGTTTCCTCTCATCACAATGAGAGGCTTGGAAGACTAAGCCTCTGGTCATGGAGACTGACCCAGATTGGATCCTGCAACATTATCTTGGGACATGTATATTTACCTTCATTCGTGAAGATGGAATTATATTGTTCACACATAGCCAATAGTAACAAATATTGTGGAGTTCTTGGTGCTCTCTAAGTTTGGTTGTTTTCTTGCAGATATTTCATTACCACACTAGGAAACACCATCAGCTTAAGAAAACAACCAAGCTCAGAGAGCACCAAGGATCCTGCAGTTCAACCTTGAGATACAAATATTCTCTTCCATCAGTAACAAATACTGACAAATACAATTCAGCAGTGTCTAGAGAACCACATATTGTGCATCCTTGCTAAACATATAACATTTTATTTTATGTAAACAAGAATGCGAGTGTATGTTTCTAAATCAGTAAGTGGCTTTAGGCAAGCTTCTGTGTCACATTCAGTGGATAATTTGATCTTCAACAAGGGAACACTAACAGCAGGCTTTTATAAGCTCTTTTATAAGGTTTGTTGAGTTAATGAATATAGAATATTTGGAGTGTTTTAAAGGCTCTGCATAAATGCCAATCATTTATCTATTCTTCTTCTTCTTCTTCTCCATCATCATCATTATCATCATCTCTCGTTTTGAATTAACTACACGGTTGAATCAGAACTGAAACTCAGCCTTCAAATGACCACAAGAGGGAGTATTGTATAGTTCATGAGTACATGCCACTCCTAGAAAGCAGGGCAATGATGCAATAAGTGGGCTAAGTGGACCCAATCAAAATCCCAGAGTGATGAAATAGAACATTCTTCTTACAGGACTGCTGCAGTGTTCCGAGCCATCTCCTGCTCTGCCTGGGATCTCTCTTTTGGGACTGCTCATGTTGCATTCAGCCTCCTTAACCAAAAACAGTTGCTCATCCAATGCTTCTTTCTGTAGCTGAAGCTTCTGAACATATCCTGTCAGGGTCTCCAGCTCTTTCTCCAAAGAAAAGATAGTTCTGTCTTTTGCTTTGATCTCATCCATCTGAATGAAGATACATGAGAACAGTGATATGGCATAAGTACAATAATGAATCCATGTATTTGAGTACATTTTCCAATTAATGGAATTTCAGAGTTCATTTGTTACAGCATTTGCTATAGCAATTTCTTCTGTAAAACTACAATAGTATAAAATTGTTCAGTGCATATAAGAATATACCTATTTAAGATGGAACACGATTTTTTACATAGTTACGTATTTTGTCAGTACCATTAACTTGTTTCAATGTAATATTCCATGGCTCAAATAATGGCGCTGAAGAATACGAATAAGCAAGCATAGCTGCACTTTGATATTTCTTAATGAATTTTTTAAAAATTAGAAACCAGTGGCAAGTGTAAAGCCTGGAACTTCTACAGGTAGCGTGGTGCAAAAATCGCCCAATTCACCAACTGCATTCTATCTCGGGTTTGAGAAACAGCCTGATCAATTCGCATCATTCTGCAAATATTCTGGTTTGACCCTGAATCTTGAGTGAAATATGAGAAACAAACCTCTGTTCCACTATAGATAAACTCTAATGAAAGTCTTATCTACGGATTGTCATTCAACTATCAAGAAAAATGAGGGCAGACCTCATGGCAGTTCTAGCTTTGATATCCTCAGCTTTATGAAACTGGTTTGTTTTTCATTTTTGGTAAAACCAAAATCATTATTAACTATGTGACATAAGTACACAGTGTTGGCTAGCAGAAGCCAAATTCTTCTAGTTAAGAATGCAGTCATATATTATGGAAATAATATATGACTGATGTTTATCAAGAATGGGACTTTTGTGTTGAATTTTTCATAAATTATAACACAGAAAGCAGAGTTTGGAAAATACAGAAGGAATAAAACTTGAACGTGCCATTAAGCACATAGACTAATCTTGCTCTGCTTCATTGAATGGAAGCTATTCTGATTCACCAATAATAATACAGTATATAAATCTTGTTAATCTCTCAAACTTTTCAAAAGATCCAATAATCAATAATCATATTTATTATTTCCTGCTAATGGTGCAGGCACATTCAATTCAGAGTATCACCATCTTGAAATTAGGTATCAGATACTGTATAACTAGCTACCACAAACAGCAGAAGCATCCCAAGATCACTATATCTCTGTCACTTCCATGGCAGTTTCTGCCTCAAGCTGCCAATTTTCATTCCCTCCTGTACATCCTATTTGCTAATGAGACCAACAAAAGGATTTATTCTTTAGACAATACATGCACCACAGATGCTGCTATAGGAAGGTGCACAGAGTGATGCATTCTGAATTCCTTGCATTAACCTTTGCTCTAAGCATCTCCTCAGGGTGATGCCTACAAGGTGACTGGCCAGGCTAACCATCTGCCTTGACATTTCCTAGCCTTAAAGCTGTTTGTGGGCCAGTGGGAGAATGGATTAGGGCCATTCCGGGCTACTGATCATTACAGTGGCTTCATCTTGCCTAATGAGAGGGCCAGCTTTGACAGTCAGAGAAACTGCATGATGATTCAAAGATCCATTGATTTATCCCCATTTGGCAGAACCTTCTGAGGAGGAAAATTATTTTCATTTGATGAGAAGAAAAAACAAACACCAGATCGAATAAAAAGCTGCAGCAGTTTCTACACAGAATTTTGCACTCGAAATCTTAATAGCTGCTTTACTAAAATGAAGCAACATATTTGAATTGAGACCTGATTTATAATATTTTTAATTAGGTAAAATGTGTTTTGACCCAACAAGCATGAAAAAAGTATACGGCATGAAAGAGTATACTGGTTTCTATTCTTGGGTAATTTTAACTCAGATGCAGTGCGGTGGAACACAGGCATCTGTACCTACCCAAGATGTTACTGATGATGAACACAATATGATGAAATGCATATTGTGATGGTATGACCCAAGCTCCACCCTTTTGTTGTATAATTGTTATGATATTGCAATGCACATTTCATCATTTGCATATCTTTCTCAATGGAAACCTATGCCTAAGTGGGATGAATCCACATCTACATCCCTGCTCTAGTCACAGATGTTGAAGCTGACTTTGGCATTTCTTCCTGATGTTTCAATAAAAATGTTACAGATTGCTTTAATATTTGAAAAAAACAGTCACTACAGTTCTACTGTATATGGATTATTCTGAACAAGAAGGGCTTTGGTTGTAGCCAAATCCTTCTTGTCTTGCAAGTCTAAGCATGAAGTATAAATTGAAATAAAATATTAAATAAAGAAGAAAAGAAGAAAATCCTTTAAATTAGCAACAAATATCCAAGTAGATAATTTATTTAAATCTAATTTCCCATCTTCTAGTACTCAATGTTTTTTTTAATAGTTGTGGGCAGCAATTATTCCCACTTGTTGGCTTTTGAGTGCCTTTTGTTTGTTTTTACTGGAAACAATATATTCATTGTGTGATACCAGCTAATCAGGGATCACATGGTGAACATCCCCCCATCCTTCCTTGCAGGAACTGCAAACAATAAAAATACTGTCATGCCCACAATAGTAAAATAAAGTGCTCAAATCTGAAAAGACATATCAAATTCAAATCAACCAAATTAAAATCCCTAATAAACATGCCAATTTTTGTCTGACACAGAGTTTAAATTAACAAATTTCCAATTTTTCACAATTAAATAATCACAACAGAGTCACTACTTTTTTTCCTGATTGGTGTATAATATCTCAGCAGTACTTCTGGCTGATAGAGGTATTCTTTTAGATGCTTCAATCCAGTGGTGGGATTCAGCCAGTTCGCACTAGTTCGGCAGAACCGGTAGCTAATTTTTTGTTGGCCAGGCCCAGAATGGACTTTCGGAAGCGGCATCCACATAGAGAACCGGTTGTTCACATATTTGAATCCCACCACTGCTTCAGTCCCATTTTGTTTGTTTATTTATTTGGGATTTAAAGATCATTCATTATATGATGGATAGGAATTAAGTACTAGGTTAGCTCCTATTGAAATGGGCTGATATCAGTGGTGGGATTCAGTCAGTTCACACCACTTTGGCAGAACCGGTAGCTAATTTTTGTTGCCCAGGCCCAGAATGGACTTCCGGAAGCGGCATCCACACAGAGAACCGTTTGTTCACATACTTGAATCCCACCACTGGCCGATATATTATCTAGCTGCTACATTTTAGATTAGCTGAAAATTTTGATACAACTTTAAGGGTATTCTTAATCCAAAATATGTATATAATCTAAGCGTGACACAGTTTAGCTGAACTGTAAGCATTTCTGTTCTAAAGTCATCCAGCATAATTCCTGAAATTTCAATTATCCAGCTTGTTGGTCATTAGACATACACTGCCAATTTTAAACTTAATTGCAGTAGAGTTACTAATTAGCATTGTACTTTTGCTATAATCCATCTTAGTCCAAGCAGAATGTGGAAAGGTTACAGGCACGAATAGAGATCCCATTATATACTTAAAGATATAACTTGCTGAAAACATCTTTCTATTCTTCACTTTATTCAAAGAATTTCCTGCTGAATTGCCCAGGAGCATCCCACATTCTGCCCCAACTAATCAATTAAGCTCACTTGGGTCAGCGGAAGAGAGCACTGGCCTCTTTGTCTTAACAAACAGGGCACATTTCCTTTCTTCTACCCCAAGAGTGTCCTTCTGTGCCCAATTTGGTGTCCTTTTATGATGAGTACAAGCAATAATTAAAAAGGAATGACCTCCCATCTAAACTACTGCAACATGCTCTATGTGGGGCTGCCCTTGAAGAGCCTTTGGAAGCTTCAACTAGTGCAGAATGCAGCGGCACAGGGATGAAGCCAGTTACCCGGTGCATGTGATGCCACTACTTCTATTGGCTGTTAGTTTATTTTCAGGTGCAGTTCAAGGTGCTGATAGTCACTTAAAAAACTTTTCAAGGCATATTATACCCATACATCATATCTGGTCCAGCAAAATGGACATCCTCTGGGTCCCATCAGGTAAAAACCGTCAGCTGAATGGGGCCTAGAAGATGAGCCTTTTCCGCCCTATGGAACATTTTTCCTCTGGAGATTAGGTTGTCCCTGATACTGCTGGCCTTTTGTACGACCCTAAAGAACTCATTCTGTACTCAGGCCTGGGGCCCTGAGTGACTGGAGGGGTATGGCTCCTGACCAGGCAGCTGATTGTTGTAGTTTTCTTGGCTGCTGTGCATTTTAATTGTTTGTACTGTATATGTATCCGTTTTTATTTTTAATCACTGTTCACTGCCCAGAATAATTTGTTGTGATGGGTGGCTATATACATTGGTTAAATAAATAAATAAATAAATAAATAAATAAATAAATAAATAAATCCAAAGATGGTGACCATATTAATGAAGCATACATCTCTCCTTTTCAATTCAGCACTAGAACAGTTGCAATTGAAAATATTTTGCCTATCGGCTATCTGTGTTTCAGTTTATTGAATTTAGTCGTCCCGCCTTTCTCTTTCTAGTACCTTATGGGATGCCTCAAGGGTGAATAGATTAATCTGAAGATAAATCATTTAGGTCTCTAATGAGCAATTGTTCATCACTGTACACTAGCTGATCTTTCCACATAATTAAGTGACAACAGGCAAGGATCACTGTAGGAAAAATATGTCAATATTTTATGAGAGCAAGAAGAAAAAAACAAAACAAAACAACCAAAATGGGAGTTCAGTAAAAATAAATTATTGCTGGATACAGGCAAACAGGAAACACTATGTAGATCTTCAAGACATCTTTTAAATATAACTGGAAAGCCAGTTAGGTCGAGTGGCTAAGTCATCTAGTGGTTAAGGCACCAAGCTAGAAAGCAAGAGACCATGAGTTCAAGTCCTGCCTTGGCCATGAAAGTCAGCTGGGTGACCTTGGGCCAGTCACTCACTCTCAGCCAAGCTCACCTCTCAGGGTTGTTATTGTGAGGAAAATAGGAGAAAGGTACGTTGGGTATGTTCACTGCCTTGAGTTATTTGTAGAAATAATAAAGATGGGAAATAAATAAATAAATAAATAATGATTTCATCCCAATAACTATTTTCCAAAACAAAAGAATCATAGGGAATATCTTATAAGAAATTAGCTGGACTGTTGGTTTTAATTCCAAAGATTTCCTCAACAGCATGTCATTCAAAACTCAGACATCAATTCTCACATACAAGTTGTAAGAGTAACAAAACATTTGTTTTTTTTTTTACTGAGATACAACTGTGCAAAATTCCATGACACTTTTTCTAAACTATGCATGGAACTAAAACTTTAATGGCATGTGGGAAAGCATTTTGAAGCCAAGGAGATACACAATTGCTCATATATTAGTTGAAACACTCATCATTTTGAGTAATACTCATTGAGAAATTTCTATAGTCACTAAATGTGTATTGTGCCAGCACAAAGCAATGCTAGCATAATCTGGGTCAATAAGATGCATGAAGATAGCTATATCCTTTTTTAGTGGCCCCTGTATATCCCCCCCAGCTAATATGGTCACAACCCTTATTCTTGGCTCAGCCTCTTATTTTACAGTGCCATTTTGTGCCTAAGTATTGATAGTTAAAATGTCCTGTGCTGGTAACAATTGGAAAGATAAACTACTAATATGTTTTCTTCCACATTGATATTATAGGATAATTCCAATACACTCAGGTGCTTGCACTATAATATACTTATAATGGGTATGGAAGGTAGAACTCTCAAATTTGGCCATCAAAACCTTTGCACGGCGTGTAATGAGAACCGCAAGAAAAGTTATGCATGTGGAGCCATAAACTTGGCTAGATATCTAGACACATTACTGACCAGCCTGCGAATATCCCTCTCACTCTCCCATTTGATCTTAGAGATTGCCTCCTGGTGGGACTGATGTTCACTCCGGAGGTCCCCGGCTTTGATCTTATCGGCCTGGATCATGTTGTTCAGGGCTTCATCCACCTGTTTCTTGGCAGACTTCAGTTCAGCAATCTCTTGCAAAAGTTTAAGGCGCTCAGAGTCAAATTGTTTCCTGGCCTCCTCACGAGCCTCAATGCTCAGGGCTGTCCGTACTTTATCACTGGTCCCTTCCCGCAATGCATACAGTGCTGACTTGAGTCTCTGGATTTCACTGTCTCTGATTTTCATTGTCCGCGCCATTTCTTGCTCATGCTGTTTGATCAGGTTTTCCCGGACGGCTTGTAGCTCCTTCATCTTCTCCTCATGGAGTTTAGCTTTGAGTTCAGTGATCTGCACGGTCTGTTTGCGCTGTTCTAATTCCCGGATCCGCTTTGTTTCTTGGATTTTTTCCCTTTCAAGTTTGTTCACCTACAGAGTAAGAAGAGAAAAAAGAAGAGAAAATGGATATCAGCAGCATTATCACCATCACTGTCACACAGAGCCTCTAATTACACAGGATCCCCAGTTTTAGAAATGTTCACACAAGTTGCAATAGGTGCACAATTCCAAATAACTTTGAGTTGTCAAAGAGACTAAAAAGCAACTCAGAAGAGTAACTAAGTCCTACATTTTTAACCAAATCTTAGTTGAAGAGTGACCACTATAATCAATCTATTAAGAGTCCAAACACATTCTTGTAAATCCAAAGTATGCTGAAGATGCTTTTCATATAGTACATCAAATCATCATTTATATTTTTAATCCTAGGAGAATACTAAAAAAAAAATCATGGCAAGAGATTTAGTAGATCTCAAGAAGTGTATCCCAGGGAATATTAATTACTGTGAGCTCCAAATTGCCTAATCCTAAATTAAACATAATTTAAAAAAAAATTCTTAAATATATATAATAATAATGATAAAGTTGGAAGGGACCTTGGAGGTCATCTAGTCCAACCCCCTGCTCAATGTGTAAAAGCTACTCAAAATACGGGCCCTCTAAAAAAAGTCAGGAATGTTTAAAAGAGATGGAAAATATAAACACAACAACAACATGGTGATGAAATGAAAAGAAACTATAGATTATTCATTTGATGACTTTCCGTATACAAGCTTTTTTGTGGAGGGGAGGTGAAAGTTGGGTGAAGAGAAATTAGGGTCCCCAAGTGATAATGTAGGCTGAGATAGTTATCTGTTAGGCACAGTTCCAAATGGCATTTTCATCCTCATGCTGCCTTTGTTTTAATGCTATGCCTCAGCTAACCATGTGATAAATGTCATATCTAGTCTAGCCTTTAGGTAACATTTTTTCCCTTTCATTTACCTGAAATCTGATGACAAGCCTCCTGCAATGTGTATAAATCCCGACCTGAAATTATGGCTACAATTTCCATTCCCTCTCTATCAGCCCAAAAGCAACATACAGTAGATCTTGCTTCCTCCACATGGAGTTCAAAAGAATCATAATGCTTGTCCTTATAAATATTTCATGGTACATTTGAAAATAACATAATGTCTTTTTGCAAGGTAAGCGGCTTTCAGCAACCACATGAGGGTAGACCACAAATGCAATGCAGCAATAACAAACACAGTTCAATAACGGAACATTTCTGGGACACCATTTTGATTTAATGTTAAGATTGACAGATTTCTGTAAACTGTTGGCTGGAAAAAGGCTTTAATTATATAAGATTTTTCTTTATTTGTTGAATAGCTTGGCAAATAGAGCAATAATTAGGGGGAAATGGAAGTTAAGAAGAAATGGGGAAAAAACATGGCAGAAAAAATTGCCGCTGATAACTTCAAATAAACTAACTCATCTATATAAATAAAAATGTAAATGTTTGTTTGTTCAAAATCTTAAATCTCCAAAGTTCTTCACCGATTGTTTTGAAATTTTGACACGTTGCATTTGAATACGCGCATGTTTTTATATACCTATATTATATAGATGTCACACCTGTGACAGGTAAAAACATGCTTTTTTGACAAGCATTGTGAAATTAAACATATTACAAACGTGCACTTTCTCTTTTCTTTCTTTTCCATTTAACCAGACTGAGCCACAGCAACGCGTGGCCGGGTACAGCTAGTATAGTAATATGGGGTGAGGCGCCTGTGACCTTTTAAATGTTTCTGAATTGCAATTCTCATAGATACATTCAGCATGACCAATGATTGCAAAGGGTGCTAGATACACCCGTACTTCCCCAAAAATAAGACTGAGTCTTATATTAATTTTTGCTCCAAAAGACGCATTAAGGCTTATTTTCTGGCTAGATCTTATTTTGGGGGAAATACGGTACTAAATGCATCTGTCTGGGTTATGATCTTAACTGGGGCTTAGTTTGAGGGTAGGGCTTATATTACAAGCATCCTGAAAAATCATGCTAGGGCTTATTTTCAGGTTAGACTTATTTTCGGGGAAATATGGTAGTTCAGGATGACCAGTCATGTGAAAGGCTCCTTGCAGTTATACACATGTCATGGTAAAGTCTTTCAGAAAGAGTACAAACATCAAGGAAGACAGAAGGAACTTGGAGACAATTGTTGAGCTATTTTTTTTAAAAAAAATGCATTTTATGCAAGCAAAATTCAGTATTTCACATGAGGAGAATAAGAGAGGAGAGCAAGAACAAAGACCAGAAGAGAATGCATGTAGAAGAGATTGTCTCTGGTGAGATAAACAGGATACTCAGGAACAAGAATTTATAATTGCTTAATTTTAGCAATGCAACAGAGGTTCTTGAGATATATTTATAACCCTATTTTGATATATATTTATAATCATATTTTATTTTATTGCATGTCTTCCATCCCATTTCATTCTAATTTGAGTAATTTAAGCAAGTCCCCTTTTTGTTTTATTTTTCAAATTGTCTCCTAAGACACGCCCTCTGATTGTCAATATAACTGATACAATAATCAGCCTCTGATTGTCAATACAATTTATACATTCACTGCTGTGGATTTGGGGACTTTCTGGATTATTTTATGTATATATCCTGCCAAATCCTGTGACTCATAGAGATTAATACTGTACAAGTCATTAAAATACTAGAATACAATTAAAGCCATACCCAATATAACACTATAGCATCAAAAGAAATAAACAATAAATAGTTCCAAATACACTGGCAGCTATCCAACAATCTGTCATGGAAGATTCTTTAGGTTTTGAGTCAGACAGAGATTGACTAGCATCCTGCTTATATTTTCTTGGATCATCTTGTCATAATTCTTCAGCCTCCTTCTCTAGTTCAACAGCATTCCAGTCAGAGCTGGAAAATTCCCATTTGTCATCACCTGGTCTTTGAAAAGGTGATGCTTCATGAGCAGCTTCCTCATCTAATTCAAAGAGCCCTTGGTGGCACTGTGGTTAGAATGGAGTATTTCAGGCAAACTGTAGGAAATGATCAGGCTGAGTCTGAGGAAGGGATCAAAGGCGTTATAAGTCACTCTCTGCCTGCTGGAGATCTAAGTCCAGCCCAATTTAATTTCTTTCTATTCTTAACTCCTGCACATTTCCCTTAATGATCACTTGGTCAGATTTTTGTAGAGAACTTAAGTTTGCAATAAATCTTTATACTCATTTGAACTGCCTGAATCTACTTGACACAAACTCTGCCCACAGCCAGTAATTCAATTCTGGCTCAGGGTGGACTCAGCCTTCCATCCTTCTGTCGTCAGTAAATTGAGGACCCAGATTCTTGGGGGCAATATGCTGACATTTTTAACTGCTCAGAGAGTGTTGTAAAGCACCACGAGGGAGTATATAAGTCTAAGTGCTATTGTTATTACTATTTTTATTTATTTATTTTTATTCTGCCTTTATTATCTATACAAATAAGACAGCAAACTTATACAACATTCTCTCCTCCTATTTTCCTCACAACAACAACCCTGTGAGATGGGCTGGATTAAGAGACAGTTACATGTCCCACCATTTAACTAACATTGATTCATGATACAGTAGTATGTTAATTTGGGTAACTGTGTTCAAGTTGTAATCATTCAAAAGTGAAGTAAAGTCAGGGACACTTTTTATCACATATTTCATGGTTCAGTAATGGGAAAGGTTTTCGGGTTTAGCTCTGGTGACCCTAGCAGAGATAAAGTGTCCATTTTAATGTAGTTTGGGGTAAGTTGGAATTTACTGTTTTCTTGTAAAAAAAATTAGTATATACATTAAGTCACTTGCTTTCTGTAAAATAAGGACCTAAGAATTAAGAACAAATATCATGTGAGGTAGAGGAATTAAATATTTTAAAAAAATTGTATTAAAACAGAAACAAAAAATACACTTTGGAAGTAAGGAATGTCGTTATTGCAAGAGATTACCCTATGCCAGAAAAATGGGAAATCCTGACAACCCCCCAAATATGTCACTAATATGAAATTCTGGTTTTTTTCAACTGTCCTAAATTTTGGATGAATATTGTATAGATGGTTTACATACAAGCAATATACTGAAGTCCCCCACAAAACTGCTTGGCCAAAATTCCCGGCAAGGCATTTACCTTGGTTTTTGGAAAATTTAAGAAACAAAATGTGTGATTTAAATTTATTTAAATCTAACACTTTCTAAAATATGTAGCAAAACCTTTTAGCTCTTCCTACCATGTTGAACAACATTGCCACTGACTCTGGGCTTGTTATTATGGATGCCTCCAGATTGGAGGTTCCTAGAGAATTAAAAGCATTATGCAATTATTTTGTACTTTCAAAAATTACTTTTGGTAATAAAGAAAATTGAAAATGTGTTGTGAAATATATAACATTGGTTCATGTTCAGGTTCATGCCTAGGTAATGGCAAACCATTTCCAAAATACCTTGCCCAAAACACTTGTAGAGACTACTTCAGGTAGTCACTAATACTCAGAAACTGACTTGAAGGTACAGAAACAATAAGAGCATAATGAATGCTGATCTGCTTTCAGTCTAACCTTTTTCAGAAAGTACTTATGGACATAAAATGGGGTGATTTCCTGGTAGATTTTTCTAAGTTTCTTGAAAAAAAAAGGTTTACACTCTTTTTAACAAGGAAATAAATGGATTAAAAATAATTGTTTAGTTTTCCTTTGTTCATTTTTATGACATTTGCAAGGGATGGTTCCAATCCAAGGCTACAGCCAGAGGCTGTAATACTACCACTAGCTTAGAGACTACCACTAGCTTCAATATATTTCATTGCATTCATATGTTCCATATATTTATATGTTCTTCTTAGTTAATGAGTGTGCACCTATTTTTGTGGTATTAGGGTTTAAGCTAAGTAGGAGTGCATTCATTTATAGTGGTTCTTAATAAAGCCCTTAGTAGTCATCTAAAGGACCATCTATTTCCTGTGGCTTCTGCCCAGCTATATGACTAGGCACTGTTGGCATGCTCCAGGTCCCACCCATTATAGTGTCATCTAATGAGTATAGCATGTCTTCTCTATTGCAGTTCCTGCCTTGGCAACCACATCCCCACCCTCAAAATATCTCTGGCCCGCATCTTACCTAGATTCAAGAGCCCTGAAACCTGGCTCTTTCTTCGAATCTTGGGTTAGAGTGGCAGGTCTTGCCTGATAACATCTTTTAATGATCCATTTTTCTTCTGGCATTTGGATTTGTGTGTGATTGTTTTTGTTGTATATCACACATAGTTATTGTAGAGTTGGAGAGCCAAATAAACAAATAAATGTGAAAGGACAGGAAAGGACAGAATATCTCTGTGTGGCCTTTAACACATTAGTCATTCTAACCTCTTGGCATTTATCTTTGGCTCTTTAGACACAGTCACATTTTGTTCAGGATTTGGGGGAGCCTCTTAAACAAAGTTTGTTTAGGAAGTTAAGAAGAAAAGAATGAAACATGCATGAATGAAGATCGGCTTGGGCAATGTTGGATGCAGCCTAGAATACAATTTAAGGAAAGAAAAGGATCTCATTTAATCTTTTGTTTCAGAATACATGAGATTGCTATCCATGGGCAGCTTTCTTGTTATTACAAAAATTAAAAAGTAACTGTGATGAATAACACAATTTTTTTCCCTCTACTTAAACTTCCACTGACCCAGAACAATGTCTATTAAATGCAGATTTTGTTGCCCAGGTGCCGAAAATATTTCAATCTCTTTTTTGATAACTAGGAACTCCAAACATCTTTAGTGGTAGAAAAACAGAGAGATAACTTGAGAATCAATTTCTTTTAATATTTAATTCTTAGCATAAAAAGTTATCTGGGCAGATGAAAATGTAGCATTCATCAAATTAACCTGCTCCCACCCCTGCCTTCTAGAATCTGGGCAATTATCCCATAGCTCTTAAATAAATCAGCCAATTTTTGTCTGAGTGCTAAAACATTCATATCAATGACAAAAAATGAATAAGCATTCAAGACTGCAGCAGAACCTCTATGTATAGATAAAGTACAGGATTATGCACTGATTTTTACTCACTTGACATGATTGTCTGTTATTAAAATGGGCTGCAAATTGAACCCTGACAGTCTTATGGACGGATAAAGTGGGCAGTGCTATGGGATATGTTAGCCTGTAGCTAAGTACCAAGCACAAGAGCATTTTTCTTTCATCCCAATTGTCCTACAGTGCAAGAAAACTGATATCCACAAAATTGTCCTCTGAGGTAAATGATAAATAACCAACCCTTAAAGGTTTTCTTGAAGAAAGACGTTGTGCAAGCTAAAAAAACTGGTGCTCAGTTATGGAGTCTAATGGTGGCTTAGATTTGTTTTCCCAGAAAAAGAATGATTACTGGCAAAAGAATGAAAAAGTCTGGGTCACAGAAGTCAATTACCTCTCTTTGGAAAAAGGAGAAGAAAAATCTACTTCAAAAGAGAATAGTTTCAAAACCAGTTTTGTTGTCTGAAGGACTGAACATGACAGCCAAAAAAGAAAAAATGATTTTTTTTTACTAAAAAAACATGATCTATAGACAAAGCAAAATGAGGTAAAAGAGAATGCAGAGGTAATACAAGGACCTGAGTGGGGAAGATAGGAGATAATTTCTGTAAATGCTGTCTTATTTAACAACAGCAATAATAACAACACACCACTACAATTTAATGCAACCTTTAAGAAAAGATGAGCAGTACAACCCAGGCAAAGGATTGGACTGTCTCTCTGAAAAATTCTGGTTGGGGTGGGATAATATGAATGACGGAGCATTGAAGAGGAAAGCCTCTCATCATATTTTGTTTTAATTGTTTTTATGATTGTTCACCATTTAGAGTCACTGGTTTGAGAGGGGCGACAATGCAAATTGAATGGATGAATAAAAGGTAAATTTCACAAAACGTCCTTATATCATTATTTTATCCTTACTGAAAAAGTCAAGGAAAGAAGGTTCCTGTCCTGTTTTAGCTCAACAATGCAATAGATGTAGATGGTATGGAATCTTTTTCTTCCTCCAGGGAAGGAAAGGTGAAAGCTATTTCTCTTGCTGTGCACAAAAGGATATGTCACCCATGCCAAAACAGAGGTGACCTTGTAAGTGCTCCCGAAAAAAAAGCATCCCAAGGAAATCTCCAGCCACCTTAGACTCCTTAAACATTCCCACTTGAGAACAGCCTTACACAGGTCAGCTCTGCTTGTTCCAACTGGGTGATATGCAGGAAAGCAAAGTCAATTTCTTGAATATCTTGCATGGACAACTAGGCTTCATTGTTTATTAATGGCCAGTCTTTCCTCAAACAACCGTTTCAGAACGGGGCACAGGAATATTGTGCAGAATATCCTGTCAAGCAAAACCCAGAGATGCAAATGCCCTGCTGTGAAGTTTGACACTGAAGTACTTGTCCACCATACAGTAATGTGTATACAGCAGTGGGAGAATTGTCAGAAGGAAACATTTCCTTCAGACTCATCACAAAAGTCATTTTATAAAATATGCAAAATAAAGTTTTAATGAACTAGAAATTCTTTGGAACAAAGTACATTGGACTGATGAAACAAAAATTGAATTGTTTAGTTGCTGCCACAAAAAATATATATTTGGAAAGTAAGGGCCAAGCATTTGAAGAATGTTTGTCAGTCATTAAGCACAGGACTGGCTCAAGTTATGTGGCCATCAGTGGCATAGGAAATATTGTGCAGGTGGAAGAAGGAATGGATCAGCTAGATATCAATATATTTTAGAAGCTCAATCAGTGAAAAAACTAAAACTAAAACAGTAAGACAACAATCTGAAAATCTATGAAGAGATTCCAACACATAGCATATACAAGGATATTTAAACATACTTCTAAGCTAGAATAGTTCTGTGAGGAAAAATGGAAAAAATTCCTAAAGTACAAACAAAAAAAACCTTAATTGATTACAAGAAACATTTGAAAACTATTTTTCTGCAAACAGAGATGTTAAAAAGTATTTATGCAAAGTGTTCCTGATTAAGGAACCATCAAGGAACAAACCACTCCCTAACCGCTTTCCAACCAAGATTGCTAAATAAAAGCAATCAGCAAACACTATTCACCATACATTGATGATGTTATCCAGGCTGGTAATAAAATGACTGTGAGAAAACAACCAAACTCAAGAACATCAAGAATCCTATATTTCTGTTTACCTAGTAACTATGAGGAACATATATAGTATATATCAGGGGTGGTCAAACTCGCAACGTCACGTGACGTGTAGCGACGTATCGTGACTTTTTTTCCATTGCCGGCAATGGGGCGGGTGCAGTTTCGGCATGATGCATCCGGCCCATGGGCCAGCAGTTTGACACCCCTGGTATATATGTATATATGTGCTTAGTATAATCATCCTACTTGTTCCTTATAGGAGATGTGGTTTTTTCCCCACATTTTTGTTTTGTATGATCCTTTGTATGATTCCCTTCCCCAACAGGTAATAAAAACATTACATTCAATTTTGTTTCTTTAAAAAAAATATTTTAGTTTTAGACAGAAATCTTTCTGTACTGAGCTACAGTAAAATGACAATAGGTGGAAAACAAGTATGCTCTGGAGACAAGTATTAATCCGGCTATAATTCATTGGTTGAATTCCCCTTTATGTTTACTCTGGAAAATGTTAGCAATAAATAAAATGTATTTTTCCAGTATTCCTTCCAGAATGAAGTGAGCAAACTTTAGTTCACAATTTGCGATGCAACCACTATTTAAATCCCCTGGCATTTGCTATCAGTGCTTTACTCACTTTAGACTTCTCTTGATGAAGCTCGATTTGAATATCCGTCAGCTTAGTCCTGAGATCTTCGTTAGCAGCTTGTAAGGACATAATCAGTACTTCGGGCTTTTCAGCCTTGCTGCGTCCTTTTTTGGACATGGCTGTTTGTAATTGTAAATCTGGGTGTGAGAATTCTTTTTCAAATTGAAATATCCATTTTTTTTATTTCTTTCCATCCAATATGTTGTGGCATCTACAAGGTGACATTACATCTTCTCACTAGCTCCTTGGGCAGTCCTGTCAAAAATGATACAGAATTTGATATTTGTTAGTGAAAACGAAATGACTAACAACAAAGAAAAGATCAAGATTAGTTTGCAAAATTCATGGCCCGAGATTTCATCCAAGTATCAGTTTAGGCCTACACTGCTTTCTTTATAGGCAAAGAAAGCTGAATATTGCCGTCCACGTGGGCAAATAAGCCCAAGTTTATTTGGGTTTGGTATTAGGAAGGAACATTGCTCCTAATGCAAAATGATTTCCACAATAACTTTTTATTTTTTGATTTAATGACGGACTAAACTTCACCAAAACTAATCTTGTTCCTTTTCATAGAGATAATATAATGCAAAGCCAGCACAGGATTAGCAATACCTCAGTTCTAGTATTAATACAGAAATGGAAACAATCAAACAAAACAAAACAATTGATGATTTGTGTGTTCATATCTTTTCTTTTTTCATATCTACAATAAATCAAATTGTATTTGGGTCCATGATGTTTCTAAATGTAATAAAGCCAGTTTGGTATTGTGATTATACTAGGAGACCATGAGTTCTCATTCTGCCTTAGGCACAAAGTCTGCTGGGTGAGCTTGGGCCAATCAATTTCTTTCAATCCTAGAAATGAGGCAATGGCAAACCACTTCTGAAAGTGAGAACTTCAGGGACTTGTCTATGCAGTTTTCAAGAATCAGACACAATTGAATGGTAGTGGGAAAAAAAATCTATGAATGCAGAAACTTTCTATAACTTTGACATAAATTCATTTCAGCGTGGTTGGCAAAGGTTTTTGTCCTCACATTTGGAATCTCCCCACTGTATCAGTTTCAGATTTGAAGTAGACTTCAAAAAGGCCCACCAAGGAAATAAATATGGTTTTCAGTTACCAAAGAATGTTAAATACAATTTGGATTGATGAAGTTTTTTAAAAATATATTTAAGAGACGTAGGATTTCATTCCTTGATTTCCACTGAGAATCATTTAGCTTTCAGTAAATTATTTGATACACTTAATTAATTGTAGGCTTGGTGAAAGATCTGTGATTAGTAAGAAACCAGCTACATTTACCTGTCATTTTAAAGATATACAGTATGTGTGTTTTTTTATGCACCATCTACGCATGCAGCTGAAGCAATGGATGTACTAATGGAGGGAAGCGATGAAAAAACGGGATGGGAGAAGAAGGGTAAAGGCAAAAAGAACTTTGCACATCCCAGTAACTTAACTGTGGGGCTTATGCATGCTTTTCTATATATATTTCCTCAACTAGCACTATTCATGTTCGAGGGTAGAAGATTCATTCTCTGAGCTTGAGGGTTGGTTTCCAAACGTTTTGTTACCGGGCTAGATAACATTTTCAGTGGCATTTAGGTTAGGGTCTATGTCAGCAGAGGCGTAGCGTGGGGGGTGCAGGGGGGGCCGGCCGCACTGGGCGCAACATCTGGGGGCGCGCGCTCACACTCGCAGCTCTCTGCCCCTGCCTGGCTCACTCACTCTCTCTGCAGTGCTGGCTGTGCGAATCCGATCCGAGCCGCCGGGTCGCCGCCCACTGTGGAGGGGGGCGCGCAAATTACTTGCCTTGCCCCGGGTGCTGACAACCCACACTACGCCACTGTATGTCAGTGTTCTATTTATATAAGGGCTTCAGGTGTGGGAATGTCAAGTGAGTGTCTTGTGATGGGCCAGGTGTGAGTCATCAGAGAGAGGCTTGTGATGGAGAGGTACTTCAGATCAGGATGGTTGGACAGTGTGAATTAGTGGGTCAAGAGTGAGTCATCAGTGAGAGGTTGGTAATGGGTCTTGTGCTGGGGAATTTATGTCAGGTCAAGGTCATTGGAAAGTGAACTGCTGGGGGGAGAGGGGCTTGACGGTTGGTGCTGTCTCCGGATGGCTGTTCAATTGATTTGGATTCTGAGGGTCATGTTCAAAGGAACATTCTAGTCATGTTCCTTTGAAGGATTAGAGTTACTAGCAGGGGACATCTGCAACAAGGAGGAAGAGAGGGCTCTGACTTGTATACAATTTGACATCATACAAGGTTTGCTGCTGCTGCTGCCGATCATCAGTAATAATTTAGAGCAAAGTTCTATTCCTTTAAAAGTTTGCAGCTGAGATAAGGGTGGTTTGTTTTTTTGGCACAGTTCAACCTTAGTTTTCCTGGACACATGTACCACTTCTATTTGTTACAAGCACCGCTCAAGGGGAAGATAAAGAGAAGCCATACTTGCTGTGTCTTCCACTAGAAAGAGATTTTGAACAAGAGAAAGGTATTCAGATCTTCTGTAAATACTGTGTAGCATGAGGGACTACATTATTAGTATGAAATAGTATCCTCTTGGGGAAACAACATAAATTACAACAGGTGTTTTTTTTCAGGCTGCACTTGAGAAGTAGGCACACTCCAAACCCTGGGAAGGGACAAAATTAATTTAGGTATGATTTATGTTCAGTGTATGTAGTATTAAGTTTAGTTACTATGATCACATCCCTTGTATTTAATTATTTTCCTCTTCTGACCCATTACAATTATAATTCTGTGGCTACTTTTGTAGAGACTTTTGAAGGCTTTTGGGGTATTGTTTTTAGCCCAGAGTTTCATGTTATTTGAACTCCTATTTTATGGTGCTAGGGCAATTTGTCTTGTATACATTGCAACGGAACTTGCAAAGGATTTTTATTAAATGATCAGTCATGATGTCAGAATATAATTTTTTCAATCATTTAGAAAGAAGTGTATGCTCTATGAGAAGCTTGCTTGATTAAATTAATTTTACCCTTATACTGGTGTAACTGAAAGACTCTGAATTTAAGTTGATCACTCAAGGATAAAAGAGCGGTTAGAAATATATGTTCTCTCACACACACATAGATAAAAATCCTATACAGCTTCTGCAGTTTATTAACTTAAAGGTGTCAACTTCAATTGAAATCATTGTGAATATTTCCCCCTCTCCGGTAAATATATACAGTATACACAATACATGTAAAAGAAAGTGCCTCCATTAATTGATGTACTGACTGCATGTTGCAACTAACTTACCAGTGTAATATAAATAAATATCCTTGCAGATGAAAAGGCTGCAATAACAAGAAAGGGGGAGGGTGGGAGAATATGGAGAGGAGGAGAAGGGAAGACAGAAAGACAGGGAGGAGAGATTCTAAGATACTAAGAGGGCTAAATTTACCAGACTACTAGGCAGACTTAACTAACAGCGATTTGTCTCAGTGAATATAAGATCCAATTAACTCACTATTTGGGGAATTTAGTAAATGTGTTTACTTAAAATTAAGCAATTATAGCACTTTCCTGTTAGCAATCCTTCCCAGTTCCCACCCATGCAAATATGTTGGCAGCCAGTGCTAAAATCTCAGATACCAGAAAGCAAATCAAAAGGCCCCCATATTTGTTCTGTTTTTGAACAGTTGGGCTGAAAATAACAGAACTTTTTAAGTCTGAAAAACTGTTGGAAACCTCTGCTGGAGACAGATTTGTCACAGTTCTGTTACTGTCAACCATCAATATATTCCACTGTGGTTAATTAAATGTGCAAAGCCATTCCTTTGTTCAGATTAATTCTAGTGTTGATGTTGTTGCTAGAGAATCTGTGCTTCTGAAGTATGATAGGAGTATCACTACCAGCTTCTTGTACAGTGTCCTGTTTGCTAATTTAGTGATTTGCAGTGTTATGGTCTATATAATATTAAAGCAATATTCTTTCTCTTTCTCTGAGAGAGAGACAGAAGCAAAAAGAAAATGAAATTTCCATAGACCTGTGATGTATTCATTGATGGAAAGGGAAATACAAATACAAACACACCAGAGTAAAAAGGAACATTAGGAAACAAAAGATAAATCCTCCAAGTGATGCTTGTTTAAAACTAGTGGTTTCAGCATCACATAACTCCATTATGGCAGAAGGTCCTCCCCACAATTTAAATATCCTAATACTGCTGCAGATGGCACACAATGCCAACTGCATTCCTGCAATATGAATATTGCTTACTATGCTGGATAGGCTGTTTTAAGGTCAATCTATTATAAGGGAACATTGGCCCATAAAAGACAGATGTTTTTGCTTCTGCAATAAGATAGCTTGGCTATTTGTGCCTAAGGGCATAAAGAATGCTGATTAAACATTATTGCCACACATATGGAATATCTCAGGGCTACCCAGACAGAATGAAGACAAGTGAAAGTACACAATATGAATGTTGATTTGCTGGAGAAAAGCTATGTACTACAAAAGAAGGAAAAGAGAAAGAGAGAGAGAGAGAGAGAGAGAGAGAGAGAGAGAGAGAGAGAGAGAGAGAGAGAGAGAGAGAGAGAGAGAGAATAAATATTAAATGAGGGATAGACAGTGAATCTGAGTTGCCTTCATACAAATGTACTTTTTCCACTTTTTAATCAGATATAAAATTTTTATTTTCCCTTTCTTTGCATACAGAGCTGTATTTGGCATCTATTTGCTTATGAATGTATTCAGTCAACCACATGTCACACAAAACACACTAGTGCAATACCAGACTTCAACATAAATGTTATAAGTAACCTTTATTACAATTCTTAGAATGGTAACATTTCATTCTTACCAAATATAGGAATGAATTACTAAAACTAATCATTTTAAATGGATTATAAATTAAATACACAGAAAACCAGTCTAGGAGAAGTGAACACAATAGCTTTACTTTGTATAAGATAAAATATATCAATTAATCTCAACAATCTATATTTGCTACAGGAGATATCTAATGCAGATTTTTTTAATATTTAGCTGTATGCATGCATGCATGCATGCATGCATGCATGCATGCATGCATGCATGCATGTATGTATGTATGTATGTATGTATGTATGTATTGCTGGAAAGTCAGCAAAATTGGTTTACAGCTCATCTTGCTAGGCAGCTGCTCCACCAAATGGATAGTAATGACACTGAAAGAACTGGTTTAGAAAGCAAGATAATATTTTCTTTGAACCTCACTATCCACTGTTGAGTCTATTAAGAGTGAGTTGTAAGTAGATCAGATTAGTTTGCAATAATCATTTTTGGACTCAAAGTTTTCTGCTTCATCAAGAGTCAATTTATTATGGAGTAATTAATTGGATAAGGGCATCAAGGGACTCTTTCAAGTCCACTTTCAGTTTTATTTTTTTATAGTTTTGTATTGTTCATTTTATTGATTGCATTTTTATTGGCTAATGATCAAAATTAAGTTCTATGTTCTTCTGCCTTCATAGTGGTTAGAGCACTGCCCTTTGATGCAGAAGACCAGGCTATGAAACCCAGATGGTATCTACTTTACCTTGGATATAAGAGTGATATAAATGGAGACAATCATGCCAGCTTGGACATTGCCTGGATTAACCAGGTCCACGTCAGATATTGGGAAACTAGGAAATTAAAAAACTCCATTTTTATGACCCTGTAGTCCCTATTTGGTATAGTGTCTGGGCAATTGAATGGAACTGAATGTTTACTAGCTGGATGCCCTTCCTGACGCTTATGTGGAGTTCACAGCAATTTCTTTTTTTTTTTTTTGCACCCTAGGAGACAAACATCTGCTGCTGCCTAGGATTGAATTCTCAACCTTCCGAATGGGAGGCGAACATCTTGACCACTAGGACACCATGCTGCTCTGTATAGAAAACCCTTATATTATATAAATATGTATTGCTCAGTATAATGCTGAACGTGCTGGATTGTTGTAGGCTACAAATGGAATAAATAAATATTTGTTAATGTACATATTTTAAAAAAGACTTTCAGGAGTGTAAAATTTTGTATGCCTTATTATGTATTACTGAAACTGTAAATCACAATAGAATAACACATGAAAATCAATTATGCTGAGGCAGACCATGTGTAATGTGGAATGTGCCTAGTGATTACAGTATGTCAACTGCAAATTTTTGACAGATTTGTGATAAAATGTAAAATACCCTGGCTGCTCATTATGGACAGATTAACTGTTTTTGCTTTCTTTCTCATGCATAAAAGCAACATGTGGTTTGTGTACTGGAATAGCTTCAGGCAAAAAGTTTCTACTGTAGTGGAACTCATCTTTCCTAAAATCTGCAAAGTATTTGCAAAGGTGATCCAAAAAGCGTTATTTTAATCCATATTGCACAAGGAGGCACTTTTTTTCCTAATTACATAAAATTTGTTGTTGAGAATAAATTGTAGGCAATAGAGCAAAATGTCTTGAAAGAAAAACAAGAAAGTCCAGTTGCCTCTTGAAAAAGCACCTTTGAGACAACCATGACCTGGATGACTGAGAATCTCCATAGACATGTAGACAATAGAGATGGAGAGGAGAATTGCACTCACTTTTGTAAAAAGGAAGCAGCAGTGTGTTTGCCGCAACTGTTCATTTACTGGACATTAAATTCAGCCACCATGAATTTTGGAGAGATATTGACTATATAGAAAGCTAGAAATACACATTGCAGATATGTGTACTACTTATAGTACACACTACAAAATATGAATCTGGTTTAGAATTGCCTGGTTCAGACCACAGGTATCCCTTCAGACAAGGCAGGTACTGCTATGCAGATTCTGAGGTTTTGCTTGATAAAAAATACAGAAAACCAGAAGTTACCTTCAAGCTTTACGTTTTTATTCAGCTGAACAAACACAGACTTCTCTAAAAGAGAGAAAAGCCCCAAATATCAGAAAAGCCTTATTCTTATACTTTCTTTGATTACATAAGCAATTCACTCAGCAAATCTGACACACATAAGATCACATGAAGTATTAATACCACTTTACAATGCCTTGGTAAGGCCACACTTGGAATACTGCATCCAGTTTTGATCACCACGATGTAAAAAAGATGTTGAGACTCTAGAAAGAGTACAGAGAAGAGCAACAAAGATGATTAGGGGACTGGAGGCTAAAACATATAAGGAAAGGTTGCTGGAATTAGGTATGTCTAGTTTAACAAAGAGAAGGACCAGGGGGGACATGATAGCAGTGTTCCAATATCTCAGGGGAGTCAAGCTATTTTCCAAAGAAGAGGGAGTCAAGCTATTTTCTAAAGCGCCTGAAGGCAGGACAAGGAGCAACGGGTGGAAGCTAACCAAAGAGAGAAGCAACCTAGAACTAAGGAGAAACTTCCTGACAGTTAGAACAATTAACCAGTGGAACAACCTGCCTCCAGAAGCGGTAAATGCTCCAACACTGGAAGTTTTTAAGAAGAAACTGGACCGCCATTTGTCCGAAATGGTATAGGGTTTCCTGTCTGAGCAGGGGGTTGGACTAGATGACCTCCAATGCCCCTTCCAACTTTATCATCATCATCATCATCATCATCATTATTATTATTATTATTATTATTATTATTATTATTATTATAAAGACTTCTCCCTTTAAGGCTGGCACACTGTAGATAAGAAGGAAGAAAGCAGAAGTAGCTAAAACTGTGCCCTTTTGGGTGTTTCCCCAAGACACCATATGTTACCTTTTGGATGGTTTAGGTGTTCCCCTAAGACACCATATGTTCCCAGGTAGGTTAGGATATTGGGTGTTTCCTTTGCTGTCCTTTTATGACCTTGCATTCATGGTTCTGCAAGTGGCCAGAGATAGCGGGGCCATCTGCACGTATTCACAATTAATACTGTCCTCTAAGTCTGGGTCAACAGTACTTTCCTGAGATTTAGTTGCTTTCCACTACTGTCACTTCATTGCTTCATCAATTTTCAGTAAAGTAACCTTAATGTCATTTTTCCCTCATTAAAAAAAAAACATTTGGGGCTTAAACAGTCCATACACATGGGTTGAGATGAGGGGAAATCCTAGTCTCCTCAGGAATAAGCCTAGCCCCTGAGGAATAAGTATTCACAAGTGGGGTGTCCCAAAGCTTCAAAGCCCTGGATGAGGAAGATGTAGAAGTCTGAAGAAAATTCACCACCGAACATTCTGCTATTCCCCCCCAGTATTTAAAGAGGTCCAGGTCTGCTGCATGGGGAGTTAAAGCCTCAAAGGATATTAAACTCCAATCTGGGAGCTGGCTGATCTCTTTGGTTAAAATGGTTGCCTGGTTTCTAGTCTGAGCTTCTGAAGCACCAGTGGGAAACATTATTTGTTTTAAACCTTCGTCCCCTGAGAGTTTGAAGGAGACAGATAGGAATAAAACAATTTTCTGCACCTTCCTACATTTGTCATTGCTCCCTGATGCTTTATTTTGACGTGTCCTGCATCTTGCTATTCATTAGTGTGTATATAAAAGGTAAATTCGATGGAAAAATAACTGCAGGTGGGACGCTAGTAAATAAACCATTTTGATTGAAGAATTTCTTGTGAAGGAAAGGATTGCTTTAATGTTTTTGAGAGTTTGAAATGTTGTTTATCCATTTGTGATTCCCATATAGTGGGCATTATGGGGTCATGTTCATAAACTGAACCCTTTCAGAATTTAATTTAATACTTCCAATATTATGACCATTTTCACTTCTCAAAGACTCAGTCACGGTTTAAAGATGACCCATGGTCATCCTCATTGTCACCAACCTTATGACAAGTTTGGAATCAAGGACTAAAGAGCATAAAGTAATAATTAGCCTGTTTACAGCTGGTCGGGGAGGGAGAAGCTTCTCTCCCTCCCTTCAGACATGAGAAATACAAAAATGACAAGCACGTCCTCATCCTCATTGTTATTCTTTGTTTTAGATGTGGGTGATGTGCAAAAGGATAGAACCATAGTGTGGTTGCTACATAGAGCTATAAAAAATAGATTCATGTCTCCAGCATTGTTGATACTGTGGACAACAGAGAACGGAAGCTGTTTTCAACCAAGAATACTTGTGTAGATGCATCCTAATATGTTTCATTTGCAATCCAGGGAAAAAAGGGGGATTTGTTTTTTACAGTTCCATTTCCCCCTGCTTTTCATGTTTTCTGGTGCTGCAAAATGTAACGTTTTAAATTAAAACGTAATTACGCAAGGCTAAGTTATTGGTGGCAGAGGTTAGAATCAGGTTTCTTTTCTGAATACACACAGAGTATGTTTCTCATTATCACAGAATATAATTAACCTGCTCTTCAAACTGAGGTTTCGAATTAAAGCAAATTTGGAATTCAAACTATTTCTTATTCACGGATTGTTTTACCTGGCCAAGAGTCATTTATTGGAAGACTCATCAGCTAAGTTGCTAACATGAATCCCATGTAAGATTTCAATTTTTTTGTGAAATAATAGGAAGCAGAAAGAAAACCATTGTGTGTTAGCAGTTACAGTCACGATAGATTCTATAGACTGATTTTAAAAAAATACTAAACCAAAATAAAGAGAAGACTGTGAATATGCTATTTAGGACTAGGCATGCATTTTAACATATAGCATGAATGTTGTTCAAAAATGAGATGAAATGTTAAGACAGCATGAGGACAACACAGTAGCGTTAATGTGTTCTGAAATTTCCCAAGACAGTCAATTATCTTTTCAGGTTTAAATAGATTTTAAATTTAAATACCGTATTAATAAAGACATCTGAACAATGATGCTTGAAGTTGAAGTATTTTCAAACAAACCTGAAGGATATTTAGCCCCAACCAATTGCCATAAAATAACTATCACACTTTTATTTTTGGGGGCATAATTTCTGGTCCACAGTATTAAAACTATATACAGTACTAGACTGTACCATGCTGTATTATATTATACATTAAAAAACGAAATAATTTAAAATTACTTTTTAAAAAATATAAAACTATGATGCGATGCAATAGGATAGGATAGGATACGACACTACACTACACTACACTACACTACACTATACTATACTATACTACACTAGAGTATACTATACTGCTATATATGAATCTTATATTTGGAATCTTTCTTAAATGGCTGCTTAGTTGGAGCTTAATTGTGGCAGCGCCTTTATACAGTATTATTCAGCTGAGTGTCTTCTCTGTATTCCCCATGGCCAGCTGGGCCACAGGATGCAATTTACAGTTTCAGCTACAAATACGTCTCTTCTGGCACGAAAGGCCAAGAAGCATGACATGGGGCTGTATGTTATCATCTCTTACTGTTAGCGTTTCATCCTTCAATGCCTCTTGTTAAAAGATCTCTGAGAGTTCCCATTATAGATCTATTTCCCTGGGCAGAGAATGCTTCTGGTTCCATTTTTATCAGGCCAGTAACTACATCCTGGATAACCATTAATTCCTGGATGAAGTGAGGCAATTGAAAAATTCTGAGAATGTATTTGCTACAGGCAAGAAGGGGAAAAAAATCTTCCCTCTCACTTCAAAAGCATTAGATTTCCCGCTGATTTATCCAGTTCCAAAACTGTTATACTATTAAGATGTAACTTAGGTGGTCAGGTCTTAAGGCCCCCATTTCTCTAAAAGTTTGGAAACCTGCTTCAAATCTATTTTCCCTACCCCAGAGTCTTCGCTTCCTAATAATACAATTTTGTTCACCAGAATGTTTGGAATTGTCTGCCTTTTCTCCTTGTGCCAAAACTTTCCTGGTAAATCTTTGTTGCAAATCTGAACCTACTAATTTTACTCTAAGACTGAAAGGCCACAACACTCAATTATCTTTGAACATTTGGACTGTTTGAATATGGATTTACCCTCATAAAGTGGCTGTTATTCTACTCCTATATGGAACTATATATCATAACTGGGGAGAAACTGCAATTTATGAATCATCCAAATTCCTTTAATTATCCTGTTGTCATGACCACATACATAATATTTGGCATGCACTGGTAGAAAAAAAATAGGTATGCTCAGTTTTCAGATGCAATTCAAATCTGCTTTTGTAATTAAGCTTATGCCATAATGCAATTTATTTAAAGCCACTGTCCCACTGCCCTCCCACCCAGCCTAAATTTATTACTTCAATTTTGGGGCATATCTTAAATTTATAGTCTATATACTTGTATTTAAATGAAACTAAACTCCATAAGTTTGTTTGTATCATTCTGTTGGAAATGTTGAAAATTATGTTGAAAACTAAACTTTCTCATTGGATCTGCTATTGTTCCCTGTGATTATTTTTTTAGGCTCACAAATTTTCTGTGAGCCATTAAAGTCTATTTCAGATTCAAAGGAAAGCTAGACTCTTTCTTTTATGCCCTACAAAACATTAGTTTCTTTTACTTTCTTCTTGAAAGCATTGCTCCAAGCAATCCAAATGTCAGAATAGATTCTGTTAAGCAAGCAAACATTTGCTTTCCTCAGCCACTAAAGATATCCTGTGATTCTAAAAAGATTTTTCCAGAAAGAGATGCTTCCATGTTTGTGGCAAGAGTGCCTAGAGATCAGGAGATTTCATGTATAGTACACATAAATAGTTCCATATGATCTGGAGCTCTCCACTATTAGAGCGAAGCTCAGAGGGGAACAATTGCATGTAGAACTAGCCTTTTAGTTGCAGCCCATTGGAGTGTAAGATGGAGATGTCTCTTATGCCCATAGCACAATTAAGAGAAAAAATTGGCTTCTCATAAGTTCCTATGTGTTGAACCTACAGCGATGATGCTTTTCAGAATTGATCTTCTGTATCGTAAGTGCATAAAGCAATAACTGAAAAACAGAGAGCAATGATGCGTGCATGTTTTATCAATGAAGCACACAGATTAATATTTCTCTTTGTGCATTAGTCACCTCTTTGTTTTATCAGCTTATTAAGATATATTCCTTCCTACTCTCAGCTGTCTTCTCTTACCAACAACTATTTCCAACAGTTTGGCAGCCAAGCTGTGATTAGTAGCAGTCTGACCCATTTGTCAATCACTGCCATAATTAATGGAACTGGAATTGATTCTTCTGGACTAACTCAGACATGTTTTTTTTTAAATGTTTTTTTTATTCCTCCTTGCCAAGGTCATAGACTGAAAGAATCCCTCACTGACAGACATTGGCTTTTACTTTTAGCACTTAGCATTTAGACTTATATACCACTTTACAGCCCTCTCTAAGCGGTTTACAGAATCAGTCTATTGCCCCTGACAATCTGGCTCCTCGTTTTACCGACCTTGGAAGGATGGAAGGCTAAGTCAATCTTGAGCCTGATGAGATTCGAACTGCCTAACTGCTGGCAATCGGCAGTCAGCAGAATTAGCCTGCAGTACTGCATTCTAACCACTGCACAGTCTACTTTTCCAAACACTTCATGATAAGTCAAATCTTGACAGGTAAAGGAGTTAGGCAGAGCTGTGTCCTGGCCCCATTTTTGTCTAATCCTTATATAAATTTAGTGTCAGTTTTAGATAAATTGGCAAATTACCCTACTACCACCATCAGCAAAAATGGCACACAAACATTTTGACTTTTCTGTGTGCACATGATGATGCAATTTTGGCACTGACTTTTGTAGGCTGAGGAGAGTTTTTCAATTCCCTGCAGAGTTTTCACAGAGGAAATTCTAGGGATCAATTATCCTTGGTCTTTGCCCAACATTTCATAGATGGACATTAAATGGGTACCAGCTGTAACCGGTTAAAGTATTAAGCTATTTTGGAATAATATGTCAAGCCAAAAGGGTCAGGATATGACCCTTTAGAATGCACTGAAATTATTGATGGAATCCTTCCAAATTCAGGTATTGCAACGTGTAGCAAATATTGTTCTTCAGTTGGAAGTTAAAATACACAAGTTCAAACCGGTTTGACTCAGTAATCAAAACTACTGGTTAAAAATAAAATCTGTTGGATTGGTCCCTCTAATTTCTTTTAATAATTTCATAAGTAAATGGGAAAATGTTATTCTCTATAAGTTGAATTAATGAGGATATTCAGAGGAAGTAATATGATCCCTAGACTATGATCATGCCACAGCCAAGTTCAGGTAGACAATAATAGCTATAGAAAGTCAGAAAGCCTAATACTGTTGCCTTCAGAAGTTCATCTTGGTACTTACTCTCTGAACATAATACATACAAAATACAATGCAGAATATACAGAATACATAATACAGAATATTATACATACAAAAAGCCAAATAATTACTAGAGGACGAAGAAACCCACATTCTAGAAACACCAATCCAATATAGAAACTAGATAACCTGATCAAGAGAACCGTCAATGACTGAACCAAGAAAGGACAAATCACCAAAGATAAACAGTGGCAGATGAAAAGCAATAAACCCATCCACCCACACTTCAATGGACACCTAAAAATACACAAACCCAACATACCTCTTTGTCGAATTGTATCATTACCAGGGACCCCAACATACAAAGAACTTACAAAAAAGTGTGGCTATCTCACAGGCAGAATATTCTATCAACCCACCACTATAGTGCCTCCAGAAAATAAAGAAACCAAAATAGAATATGAAATTATGGATTAATTCAATGTCACAGCCCTCTTTAAATCCATAGACCCAGAACTAACTAGTGAAATAATCCATGGCAGCAGTACTACACAACAAACCCACCCTAGCCAAATACACTAAGAATGAAATACACAGAATCATGAACTTTATCAAACTTTGCCTACTTTCAGGACAAAAATGCCAACAGATCAAAGGAACACCCAAAGGAACACCCACAGGATCACTACTGTCATAATATATAGCAGAGATTAATGCAATGACTAGAAAATCCAGCATATACAATCAAAAGTACATATCCAGCATATAGATAACAACTTTATCATCATAAAAAAAAACAGAGACGACACATGAAACAATCAACAACATATTCAAAGAAGTAAAATACACAAGGGAAGAACAGCACACAACCCGTCCTGGCTATCCTTATCAAGAGCTGTGTAAGAACATTATTCACACTGCAGCAATCCAGCACATCAGAAAAAAGAAACAGACTGCCTATACAACATCTTCCAACAAAATGGATAGCCATTGGCCATTCCATCCACTACAGCAGAATCAATGCAAGTGATGAAAAGTACACAACAAAAAACATCTCAGAAGCAACCAAAATATTATTTCCAATATATGGCATCACTGTAGTATACAAACCAACTAAAGCCCTCCAAAATATCTTAAAAGATCCAGTAGCCCAAAAAGAAAAAAAGGGAGTCATCTACAAAGGACTGTGACAGCCACTATTTTAGATAGATAGGTAATAGACTAGCAGAGTGCATCCCTGAGCACCAAGTAGTAAGGCACAGTGAAAACTCCTTCATATCACAACACAAGAACCATAATTTCAATTGAGAAACTGTGAGCATCCTAGACCAAGTTAAATCCAAAAACAACAGGGAATTCCTGGAAGCTTGACATTCAGAAAAATTAACCATCAATAGACACATAGAAATAGACCACATTTACATACCATTCAAAAAAAAAATTAAAAGAAGCTAATAAGAAGGAAACAAAAAAGACTATCCTCTCCAGCAACCAGCACTCAGATAAACAGAGATTAGCATCAGACAGATAATCAAGCAGAAAACAATATCCTAATCAAAGAACTACCAAGGTGAAAATTATTCCCCATCAACATTGGCAAAGCAAGGTACTGTATATAAACATGGAACAAAGCCCATGTTCTTTAGCACTGAAGATTTAACATAGGCAACAAAATGTATGCAAACAACAACAAAGTTCAGAGAGCACCAAGAACTCTATTTGAATCACAGCCTAGAATAATATTTGAGACAAACTGAAATACCCAAATATAGATAAATGATGACATTAGCACAGTTCAATGTCATAACTACTGCTGATTTGGAAAGGACTATATGAAAATCCCTTTTAATGAACAGCTTTGTCCTTGAGGAATTGGCCAGTTTGAAATGGCTGCTCATTATTATTATTATTATTATTTTGTAGTGCCCCTTGAATCAGGATATTTGTGCACGTTATTTAACACAATTATTAGTAAATTGCCCAGGCCACCCAGATGAGTGCTATTTCTGGTATCTTTTGTCTGACAAAAATCTTTTGAATGTTGCTTAAAATTGATGCTGTAGATTGCCTGTAGATTTTGGGAAAGGGGAGAACTGCTTGACTAATCCCAAGAGTATAAAATCTGTGATTTGTAAATTATGTTATTAGATACAATTTGAGTAAGTTTTATGAAATATACATATTTTTGTGGTATAGTTTAAATATGAAACCCAAAATACTAGAATAATTTACCCCATTTGCAGTTACATATTTACTGGATTAATACATTCAGTTAGATATTTTAGATTCATTTTTATAGGTTAATAGGATTTACTAGGATCATAGTTTTAGTCATTTGCCTTAGTTCTATAGATTTTTGTTATATTTTATAACTGTATCATATGCTGATATTTGACTGAATAAAGTATTTTCCTTTTCTTCTTGCCATGACTGTTGACCCATCTTTATAACTTTTGTGAGTATTGCGTGTCTACACTATGTCCCATCTTGCCTGAGGAAAACTAATCTTCAAAAAGCTTGGGAAATTAGGATAGGCAATTATGGTTCTGATGTGTTACCATGAAGTATTAAATCTGATTGAAATGCCATTTCCAAGTACGAATTTTTCACAACTCATCTAATAATGCTACTCTAACACTTTGAAACTACCTGGCCACTTTCATGCCTTTAGAAGGCCAAAAATATAGACATTTGTTACTACCTATATCAGAGTATAATAACGGCTCAGCAAAAGCATAAACAGAGCCTTACTGGATCAGTCCATATTATCTTCTGCAGCAGACTAGATGACTGTGGAACAGCTATTCATGTAAGGCATGAGTAAACCAGAAGTAAACTCATGTTCTCTAGCATGTGACATTCAATATGGGATGGAACAAATAGCTTTCATGTCTTATAGCCATTGAAAGCCTCATATTTCATTCATTTGTTCTGTTTTTGTCTACCCTCTCCTTTCTCCCACATTTCCAGGATCAATTTTCTTCATGTATTATGTGAACATAACCCATGATATTTTTTCATCTTGTTGATTCACACTAATTGGAATAAATCCATTTGTTTAACAAAGATTTATCCCCTGACTGTACAAATGTGGAATCCAAAGTTAGATTCTATATATAGAGCAGTAAAATAATCTTGTAAATAGTCAATGGTCTACCATAAGTGCTGGTTTGAGATTATTTTTTCTATTATTTGAAAGTATCTGAGTTAAATGAGAATTTGAAATGATTAATCTTCAATTGTATGTTCAAATTAGTTATTATTCCCACTTTAGTGCAACAATGAAACATAAATCTCCTTTTTACTTACCACTTGTCTGTAAAAGAGAATTCAATTTTTCAATTAATATGCATAAAGATATACATTCACATACTTTAAGAACAGCTTAAAGATTTCAGCTTTACATCTGACTTTTATGCATCCTGAGCCAGTTGAGGACAGGTATATGCTGAATGGATTATATTATTATTACAATATATCTTAAAATGAAACTGCTCCACATGCATTTGCCCAAGTTATTGCCACTACTGCAAAAACTGCATTAGTTGCCAGTTGACTTCAGGCTCCAGTTTATAGTGCTGACTGTCATTTTAAAAACCCTACACAGCTCAGGACCTGGATACCTGCAGGACCAGCTTCTCCCAGCAGTTACTATCAATTCAAAACGTTTAGTAGGGAGGACATCTTTTGACTTCCCTTTTTGAAGGAATGTCACCCTTACAAGTGCATGCCTTTGCTGCCAGTGCTCCTCCTTCTTGGAAAAGGGTTCCATACCCAAGCCCAGGTTAGCACTTCATCTTTTTATTCTCTGGAAAGCCACTTTGGTTTGATAATATGGTATTTCTTCCCTGCTCCCCCTTTGTGGGATGTGATTATTGTTGTTCTTATTATTGTCTTTTTCTCAGCAGGTTACCTGGTAGAAAGTTTTATTGTTATTGCTTTGGGGGTATGTTTTTTATTTTTTCCTCCCAGATTATTTATAAGGTGATTAGAGCTTATTTTTTGTTTTAGAATTCAGGGGCACATAATTGAGTTGGGCGAATAAACAGATTATTTGTAAATTGTCTCGAGGAAGCATATTTTGATCTTGGTATGGAGAGACTTCTCTTTGTTTTCAAAGGCTTGTCGTGAAATTTGGCTCCAAATAAGCAGCATAAGAAAGAAAAACAAAGCACAAAGTCTAAGAATGACCTTGAAAATATTTCTGAGAAGTACAGCACTTGCAAATTCAGAGGATCAATGTTTACGCACACACATACACACATCTCAACAAATGATTTGTCCTTGATATATGTATACAATCACATTCAAACTCACCCCACCCGCATATTCAACTTTGAATATTTATTAAATATTTCAGTCTCAATCTAATTTACTGATGCAGTATACAGAAACCATTCTTATTTTTCATTCTTTAAATGGCAGACTTCATTATACTTTAAAAGCCTATAATAATTAATTAGTAAACTGGCCTAAGGTATTAGGCTAGAAATTGGGAAACCATTTTGCCTTAGGCACAATATAGCTGGGTGACCTTGGGCTAATCACTTTCTCTTAGCCTTAGGACAAAAGCAATGGCAAACCATTTCTGAAAACCTTGCCAAGAAAAATGGAGGGACTTGTCCAGGCAGTCTCTTGAGAATTGGACATGGATGGCAAATTTCATTATTAATTTGTACTTAGCTCAAAGAGAAAATAATCAGGCTTAGAATTTGAGATTGAATGGAATTCTATACGGATATTTGTTATACTTATGTTCTTCTCATTCAAGAGAAATTCTAAAAGGCAACCAAGTACTAACATTAATCATTTAAAATTTTGAATAAGAATAAATTGTTCAAGAAAGACACACATGTGCACACGCATGCGCACACACACACACAGACACACATTTCTCTATCCCTCAGAATACACATGGATTAATATAGTAATATAGTAATGAGGGTAATTCACAAAGAAAGGATTCACAAAGAATGAGAAATTAATAGTGATTCATATGCACGTCAAAAAAATAATAATAAGCAGAGTATGCTAAGCTTAATAAAATCACCATATCCTATGCATGTGGTAAAGGAAGCCAAAATGTAGCATTTATCTGGATAAATAATGTTTTACACAGGCTGGAGGAACAAAAAGGCATATGATTTTCAAGTTTCACTTCTTAACCAACAAAGTTACAAGGAAATCTGCTACACCAGAATCCAAATGATTTGTGAAAGTCATTTGTGAAGAAAAGGAATTTAAATGCATTGCTGCAGTTTTTCTCTAAAAGATAAATACATGCACATATGGAAACCTTGCCCCACTGTAAAAATCATTACAGGGTGAATGGCAAAGCATGGATGCATACAATTTGCCTTTTGATTTTCTAATTATTCCATCTGAGCAGATGTCTCTGGAGCAAAGAGATCAAATCTGATTGAAATGAGAAGATTTGTGTCACAATCACAAGCGAATAAATGTAATAATGGAAGTCTGCTACAACATATGGAAATCTTTGTGGAATATCTTAGGGAAAGTAGTAAGTATCATAAATGTGCACATGCTTTTTAGTATCACTATCACTGCATACATGGTAATAACTAGTTAAAGATAACTAGCTAATAGCTAGTTAATAGCTATCACAATTTTCATTATTTGGCTTGAAATATTTAACATGAACGTCTGGATAAAATTGGAGACAAGAGTTACTTTTGAAGTGTGGAAAAGGAGTGAATGCTTTTCATAATTTTTGAATCTTCCCATCTGTTCTTTAATGCTGTCAGGCTATAAAATTTGCATTTTCAGTTTATAGAAACACTCAATCTGAAAAGCACAAAACAAACTAGTAAAAAGGAATCCAAACAGAAATGTTAAAAAAAACAACAACCCAAGACTGATGCAGATTTATTTTATATGTCCCACAATGCTTGCAAGAATGATAACCAACAAATCAAAGCTACATAAATTAATTAATTGGTGATGTAGAAAAAGTCAATTTGATATTGTTATTATTGATGACAATAGGAATATACAACACATTTGGAAGAATTATTTCAAAAAGCATATAGTGCAAGCAAAATATACTTCCTTGGAATGTTAAAGCAAGTATATCATTTGCAAGTTTCACAGCCACTGTGAAAATTATTTCTCATTCTGATACATGGAATAGTAACTACCAAAACAATGAACAAATGCAGGCAGTCCATTTCAACAAATGAAACAAGTGCCTCTCCTCCACAGCAGAAAATTGCAACGGGATGGACATGAGCTCTGCCATTTTAGATTGCATATTTAGCTTTCTCATTTGAAAGCAGAGTACTCTCTAGACTCCATAGATGTTTTTGTAATGAATGGTTTTCTAATACACTTTATATAACAGATGTTAGATTCTTGCTCCTGGGATTAACTGTTTCCAGTCCAATTGGAAATAGACTGTAGGGAGGCAAGTTTGACATCTAGGATTACTTTGAAGGCTATTCTCATTGCATGGACAATTCTTTCACTAGGACAGCCAATGAAGTAAAATGGCATAGGGATAGGTGGGGACAATCTTTGAAGCAGCTGCATGAGTAATGCAGCTGTGTTAATGCTTCAAGGAGGAATGCTTCAGTTGCAATAACGACTTTGTGAAACAGTTTTTCTTGTGCTTTTTGTTATTTCTCATAACCCAATTTGACAATTTTAGGTGATATTGTTATGTGGGTCCGTATAGTTAGCCATATTGTTACTTACAAAGAAGCTATAGAAAGAGGTTATAGAAAATCAAAATATAATGAACATTTAATTTTTTTTATTCCTTTGAGTTAGTTTTGACTTCAAGTGACTGGTCTAGTCTTTACAGTTTTCTTAGCAAGATTTCAGAAGTGGTTTATCATTGCCTACTTCCCAGGGAGAGAGTGAATGACACAAGAGCACCTAGTTGGCTTCGTGTTTATAACTCTATAAGACTATAATTCACAATCTCCCAGTTTCTAGCCTGATGCTTTAACCACCACACCAAACTAGTTCTCACATTTTACTTAGTCATGTTTTAAGGTTCCTTTCATTTTTTTAAAAGAAAGCATTCAGAGATGGTTATTTCATAAGTTCTTTTGGTACGCATTTAACTGTGTCTGTTCCTGATTTCTCTTCTAGGAAAATTACATTTAATTGTTGGCAGAAAATATTTAATCATCACTGCAAAGTCACGGTAGAGGGAAATATAGCATGTAAAAGAAGGATCTGCTGAACAGCCATTTCTTCATAATCAGGTTCCCTGGTGGGAAAAAAGGGCTCGCACTGAAGCCAATGAAAAAGTTTCAAGTTTAACTCTAACTTGAGAGGCTGTAGAGAGCTTCATGATTCTGCTATTAACTTTATTGGGAAGATTTTATTACATTTAATAGTACCATATAATGGATATCTCTTATGGATGTGAATATGGGGGAGATACAATAAATGTACCTGAATAGGTGTAAGTATGGCTTGGTGTCACCCATTCTTCCTTTTGGACCTGGCACTAGCATATATCCTCACTGAATTTCTCAAGACTGCAATTTTTGGATCATCAATGCATAAAAACACACTTACTTATTTGTAGGACTGGAGGCATATAATTGCATCTGACTATAGAATTTTCCTCATATAATTAAATAATTATTCATATAAAGAAAAATAATGTATGAGCCTACACATACCTTAGTTCAGCCTTTCTTAATCTGATATTTTCCATATGTATAGTATTACAGTTTCAATCAGCTCTAGTAGGCATAATGGAAGGGCAGTTTAATGCACCTGAAGAGCGTTGTGCTGGGAAGACTGTTCTAAACTATAGGATTGTATAGTGTCTGCTGATATCAGTTCCGCAGAGAATGGAGTAAAGGAATCACTCCAGACTTGTGAACTAGTTTTTGTACAAAATTTTTGGACGTTAATTTTTCCACTCAAAGAAAAACAATGATAACAATAATAGAGGGAATCAAAGCATAACTTGATTATTATGTATGACTTTCTTATAATTTGGATCAAAAGAGTATTCATTCACGCATGCTGCTTTTCTTTTGACATACTATACATTTCTTGCATCATAATTGCTCCATTCTTCTTCTGTAACTATTTTATCTCCTTTCCAGATTTTTTTGCATCCCTCAGGGATTTCCTCCCAAAATCACGTCCATTTTCTCCTATTTCTAGTTACCTGAAGGCAGGACAAGAAGCAACGGATGGAAACTAACCAAAGAGAGAAGCAACCTAGAACTAAGGAGAAATTTTCTGACAGTTAGAAGAAGTAATCAATGGAACAATCTGCCTCCAGAAGCTGTGAATGCTCCAACCCTGGAAGTTTTTAAGAAGAGACTGGACAGCCATTTCTCTGAAATGATATAGGATTTCCTGCCTGAGCAGGGGATTGGACTAGATGATCTTCAAGGTCCCTTCCAACTTTTATTATTATTGCCAATAACAGGTATGAGTATCAGCTGAGAACTATGGCTGGACCTCTGTTTTGGTTGTTTGTTTCTGGACAAACATAGTCACTATAGTTGCAATGCTGCACTGTTGCAATGCTGCTTAGGATGCTTTAAATACACGTTCTTGAAACTTAAGCAAATGAAACGGAGCAATGTAATTAATTTGTTTCTTTTTCCTCTTTATTAAGCTTCTCCTTCCCTCTTGAATGAGTAATCTCTTCTAACTCCCTTGCTGATATAGATTACAAACTGGGGATAGAATGAATTCATAATCTCTCTTGCTCTGTCCATTTTGCAGCATACCCCAGTTTTCTATTTTCTAAAATTGAAAAGAGAGGGCTTTAAACATTTATTTAAGCTAACAGAATGGTTCACTCGTTGGAGTTTCCTGCCTGGAAGTAAGAATAGCTCTTGGAGAGGACAATTTGAAAAATACTAGAGTTCCTGACATTCCTTCCCAGAATCTTTGGATTGCAGCCTTAAGTCATAAAGTTCCTTTAAATACAGGAATCAATGATTGCCAGAGTATTTTTTTAAAAAAAATTTCTGCTTAATTAATTCAAAAGCAACGCACCTACATTTACTGCAGAGATTTTAGCCTCAAGACAAAAAGCTTGAGAAATATGATTTCCATAAACTGGTTGATGGAGTAGAATATTATCAGAATTAAAGTGATTTTTTTTAAAAGATACATATTTTAGACTTCTCTACCAAGGAGCAAGCAGGACGTTTTGGCTATTATTCTTTTGTCTTTGTTTGATTCAGAAATACTAATTATATTTCAAGATGGATCCCAGGTATTTTGAAGGGCAGCAGAGACTGAAAATCACACCACTGCACATTTTTCCACATTTTGTAAAGCCCTGGAGTCAAATGTTTTCTTTGTTAGGTTTTTAGCCAATGTTAAATTATTTAGGTATTGACATTCATTTTATGGGAAGCAATATTAATAAATCATTAACCGAATAAAGATGGATGCAAACCAGCAAATGGGCCAAGACTAGAGCTGTGTCATTAAGAGGGTTGATCTAAAGATAGCATAAGTTCAGAACTGGTTTTGCTTCAAGCTTACATTTTGGGTCATTGTTTCAGAGATATTTCCATACCCAAGCACAGAAAAAGAATGACCATGGATGAACAAAAAAAAAAAAGCAATGGGAGAGATTATGACATTGCATAATATCATGTTCCAGAAACTCTGGGGAAGAGGCCCCAATCTGCCGTAAACAAAAGAATCATCTTAGCCATATTGTGAAGTTTAAAAAGTAAATGTGTGTACTAGAGAGTTTTCCTAGCAAGGAACAATAGCTAGATAGGCTTCATTAGTATAGTTCTGCTTCAAGAAAACACCCAAATATCTTCTTATATAGATCTATGGCATAATTCTTGTAATTCTTTTCAAAAAGAACAAGACATTTTGGCTTAAATAGAGTATTATCTTATCCTGGTAAAAGGCACCTTTCTATTGGGTACACCTAAAGATTATTTTTTAAAATAATAATTCCTAGTATTTCCTGGAAAAAATAGTAAGAATAAGTTATTTATGTTTCATCCAAATGCTGTCCGTATTCTGTCTGTATTGCTCCAAGAGAGATGAGGGTTTAGGACTCTGGATATTCTGGAAGAGCTTGCCTTCTAAGATTAAATGTGTCCTTGCTCTAAAGTCTTTCCATAAAATGTTGAAGACAGTCCATTTTAGGAAGGCATTTGAAGAACTTTTTAGTGGTAGCATCAATTGTAATTAACAATAAAGTATGTATTGCTTTTAATTGCTTCTTATTTTAATACATATTTTTATTTTATTAGTTCAAGGCTCTAAATGTTTATGGAGATTCTCAGTCATCCAAGTCATGGTTGTCCCAAAGGTGCTTTTTCAAGAGGCAACTCGACTTTCTTGTTGTTTCTTTGAAGAGGTTTCGCTCTATTGTCTACAATTTATTCTCAACACCAAATTTTATGTAATTAGGAAAAAAAATTAGTACCTCCTTGTGCAATATGAATTAAAATAACAGTTTTCGGATCAGCCTTGCAAATGCTTTACAGTCTTCAGGAAAGATGAATTCCACTGCAGGCAGATGAGGGAGACCTTCTTGCTTATTTTTACCATTGCTTTCAGGAAATTTTTTACTTTTTGCCTGAAGCTACTCCAGTACACAGACCACATGTTCCTTTTATGCATGAGAAAGAAAGCAAAAACAGTTAATCTGTCCATAATGAGCAGCCTGGATATTTTACATTTTATCACAAATCTGCCAAAGTTTTGCAGTTGACATACTGTAATCACTGGCCACATCCCACAGTACATATGGTCTGCCTCAGCATAATTGATTTTCATGTGTTATTCACATGAATTGTCATTCACAGTTTCAGTAATACGTAATATGTCCTACAAAACCATACATTCCTGAAAGTATTTTTTAAAATGTGTACATTAACAAATATTATTTATTTATGCCATTTATATCCCACTACCATCCAGCACTTTCAGCATTATACAGAGGTTTTTTTTGTTTTTTTCAAAAGTGCAGTTGCCTTTTGAAAAAGCACCTTTGAGACTCTAGGCACTAAGTCAAGAGAATATTTTGAGAATATTCAGGATACAAATAAAGGTAATAAAATAAATGCTAATTGGATTCTTTAAACATTAACCAAGTGACTGCTATTCAATATCTTTCCCACATTCCATCTAGTCCCATTAACTCTGATACATACAAAAAATAAAGGGAAAAACAGATTTTGGTTGTAGCAAAATCATAGATCCTTTACAGATATCCATGGCTTCATTTTGAAGAAAAAATAGTAAAGTAAGAAAAGGATCCTCACATGATATCTGGTGACAACTCTTGTGGAAGTTTAGTTGAACATTTATGAGCAGGAAGGATTGCTCAGTGGAGGGACAGAATAATATCAAGTATTTTTTGAGATAAAGTCATCCCAAAATACATAATTAGCTTCAGTGGCCACTGAGGTAGAACAAGAGGTGATCAGACACATGAAAGCAATGTTGCAGTATTGTGATGCAAGCCTTGCCCCTTTTCCACGTGCATGCCCCAAAGAGGTGGACCGTGTGGCAATGAAGCCCAGATGTTGCTTTCATTCTTCTAATAAAACTGGCAGGACCCAGCAGATGCTGCTAATTGATAATAACTGGCATAAAACCTGCAAATTACAGCTGTAATACTATATAATATCAATAAACAAGACAACAAGACGGCTTTGATAGAGGAATGTGAGGAAAGAGATTTCTCTCTAGAAGAGATTCTCCTCACCAAAGAAGCCATATTTTAGAGAATTGCGGAAAGAGAAGCAGAAAACCAGTTCTAATCAACTGGAGAATATCTGAGATACTTGGAGGTGAGTCTGCATAGTAATGGACAGCTTGAAATGTTAAAATTGACAGAACAAAGGAGATATGACAGGACATATTTCAATTAAAAAGACAACAGCCTATTAAAGTTAATCTTAATGACTTTACCTCACACATTCCAGGTGAGCTGTATATTTTCCTGAATAATTTCAAAGGCCTGTTAAAGGACAGAAAGTTCAAGAAACCTATGAAATGTATGTCTATTTGTATACCAGGAGACACAAGTGCCTAATATTTGTATTGGCAGATTTTCTTTTGACTATTAGGAGCAGACTGTTTTAAAAAGCCCACAGTGTCCTGGAGGGATGATAGTCTGGGGAACTACTGTTTCCAAAATCTCTTTATGTAAGAGAAGAGTAAGAGAAGATTCTGTGTTCTCCAGCAGCACTGGTGCAAAATCCATGTATACATACTGATTTCTGATCTGTGGCCATTAAAATCATTACATACAACATAATAAGGCCAAAATTTTAAAAGAAAACAACTAAACCAATATGGCTTCTGTGAAGGGATATTTTTTTATCATCAACATTTTAGAATATTTTGTAGTATTAAATGATATACAGATAAGATCTACCTGGTAGATTATGAAGAGGAAGATTTTGAAAACCTTTTTTCATACATCCTTTGTGTAAAGCCTTCTAAAACATAGCAGTTAAGATGCTGAAACTGACCTTACAGACTGTGAATTGTGGACTTCATGAAAAAAAATAAAAAATGTGACATACTTTTTAGTGGGATGGTGTGAATGCTCAAGTTGCCTCTGAGGTTTTCGAGTTTTCATAAAGAATCTGGAATTTTAGGTTATGAATGAGAAAATTGCAATACTTTTGTAATACGTTTCTTACAGCAATTATGTCTTTTTCTTTGGCATTAACTTTAGCTACAGTGTATCACAATATAAATATGCAATGGGTCATCTTTTGTTTATTTTGATTTAACTAACATTTAATTTATTAAAAATTATGCATTTTGAACTAATTAATAACTATCTTTTAAAAATGCACTACTTAGATAAAGCCAGTGGCAACCTGCCAAGAAATCTACTTTAGATGAAATGTTCTAAAGCTTTAGTCTGTGCGTGTATGTTTGTACTTAAAAGCTTTTTCCCCCCCAATTTTGTTCCTCAGCCATTGTTGGATAATTGCTCTGGGGATAATTACTATCAGAATATTCTTGTTAGACTAGCTAAAATTAGAGCTTGATTCACCAATGCAAATATATTTATGTTCATATAGGAATGGAGTCCCTCTCTATCCTGTGAAACAGGCAATCTTTTTTGGTCTTAAGAAAATTGGTTGAATATAGATTGCTACTGGTGGAATTCAGTAAGTTTATTTTTCCTAAGTTTGCCTGCCCCAGTTTGATTCCTCTGAATATATCAGTTCCTGTCATTCTCAACCAGCACAGTAAATACTCCCTATTTGTTAGTATGTACAGTATGTGCTTGTATATATTCACTTGTCACAAAACTAGGCAATGCATAGATCCTTTTGTACTTGAGTAAGAAAAAATGAAAAATTTTCAAATCCCGAATTCTTTTCCTAAAGAGCTAGTATTAATCTTTTTATATACAATATCAAGCAACTGTTTTATCTTATAAAATGGGGCTGTTTGTCACATGTATTTATTCATTACAGTCAAAGGAAATATAAAAATAAATTAGGAAATCTGTAACCTGAGAGTGCAACTGCACTCCTTTGAAATTGATATTTTTGAGTATTTTGAATTTATTTCTTTTTAAAAGTAAGAGCCTAGAATGTTTGAATTTTCTTATATGTACAGCTATTTTAGTATCAGGAATCGAGATCTAGTGGTGACAGGTCTTTGAAAATGAAATTTTAACATAATAAAAACATTAAAATAAATGAAAACAGCACTTAGAAGTTAAAATATTAAAAATATAATTCATGAGAAAACTGAAAAAAGCATTGGAACGTCATTTTTTTTCTCTAGAGAAGGGCTCCAATGATATCTCATTTTTCCAAAGATATAGACTCATCTCTAGTATTCTAGAAACCTAAGCCTTTTGATGATCTCATTGTCTATAAAAGCTAATATTGGTGAAACCAATTTGAACTGTTCATTTCATTTATAGCTTTAACAGTTTAAAAAACCCTAGTTCTTAGTCTTCTTGGAACTACTACAGCTGATTTAGCATTGGTGTCACATGTATTTTCCAACAATACCTCTACTTTATGCACAGTAAATCTTGCTGAACCAACTTTAATGGCAATCCATATAAAGAATATTTTTCATTGATTTCACCAGCTCATGAATATGCATTGTTTCCAGATACAACCTAACCTGATAAATAGCATAGCTGACTATTATATCATTGGAGCTTCCTGAATGTATTCAGAAGCATTCCACTTACTGAACAAAAAGATGGCTATATACCCAATACACATATCATTTCACACATGTACTTGAATATTCAAGAGAAGTGTAGTGTCATCTACCACCAGAAATATTACTGTAGATGTATACAATGAGGTTTATAACTATCTAGATTAATTCTATTTTTCTATCCGTAGTATTTCCATTTTTTTAATTTATTCAATTTGTTTAGCTAGTCATTTCAGATAAACGACTTATATGTATAAAAAGGCTTAGTAAGCTCTCTATGCTTAAATTCTGGAAGTCTGTTAAAACTTTAATAAATCAATCAC
>NW_015388449.1:84296-87776 GCF_001527695.2 Protobothrops mucrosquamatus
AAAAATGACTAATTTATGAACTGTACAACACGTCATAATGATTAACAGGTGGAATTCTTAAGTAAAGTTCATGAATTTTTAAAATGTTCAGTGTCTCCTATTTTTCATTTAGTTGTAGATCTATATAATTGTTTAATGCTCATTTTGTTCTAAGTAACAAAATAGAGCTATTCTCAGTCTCTGCTTATGAAATCAAGAGTGTGAAGAGGGTTCATAACTAAGGACTTACTAGATCTTGTTGGGTGTGTGGGAGAATCTTCCTTAGAACCTTTGAGTGGGAACATTACCATAAGCTTGGTTAAAACAGATTTTAATTGGAACAGGAATTTGAAAAGAAATTACCAATGTCAGAAATTTCTCATCATAGCGGTTTCATGAATTGAGGCCACTGCTGAAAAGAAAGGCTATCCAAATGCTGCATGTAATATGTATGTTTTCTGCCATGTAATTGTGTTTACATATATGTTTACTCAGAGATACTATTTTCCTTTTTACCTTATTCATGAATGAATGTGGAGTGAATACAGAAGTGACTAACCACTTTCATTTTGAAAGAAGGAAAAAAGAATGATTTGCTGGGATAGGACAGTATAGACCAGGGGTTGCCAACCTTTCTGGGTTGGCAGCCTGGTGGGAAATGGACAGGCACCTTTTACGCATACATATGGCTGCGTGTGTGTGCATGCGGACGGGGCCGTGAGCAGGCACACTTTGCAAATGGGGCTGCTAGCACCAGCTCGCAGCTCGCCTACCACCGGCTCGCAGCTCTCCTAGCACCAGCGAGAGGCTCACAGCTCAGCTAGCGCTGGTGCATGACTTGGCTAGCACCGGCGAGAGGCTCGCAGCTCCGTTAGTGCTGGCAAGAGGCTCGCGACTTGGCTACCGCCAGCACAAGGGCAGGGGGTGAATGCGCACACATGTGCGTGTACACTGGCCAGCCACTCACATGGCCCAGTGGCCAAGAGGCTACAGCTAGGTAGTGGGCCATGGTCCATAGGTTGGGGACCTCTGGTATAGGCAGTATAGTATAGGCAAGCATGGGGTAATTTCATTTTCTTTTTCTTATCTCATGTCTTTAATTTCTTTGTATTATGGTAAGGGGTATGCCTGGCTGAGGAATTCTGGGAGTTGAAGTCCACAAGTCTCAAATGGGCCAAGTTTGAAGACCCCTGTGTTAGTTCATCCTTTTTGCTCTTTGCATAAAGTTCCTTCCCCCAAAGTGTACAGCATCATGTATATTCATCTAATGCCTGTTTATATTTGCAATGAATTGTATTACCGGTATATATTTTTTTCAAGGAAATGGGATCTTTTTAAGATAATAAATGAAGAAAACTTGGTAAATTTTTCTCAGTGCTTTTGCAAGAGCTACTCTTGCTTGTTTATCTAAACTTTATTACAATACCCAAATAGATTAAGTTGGAAAAAGCCATAGGGCCAAAGCCATTTTCTCTGAGTAAAAATGATATATACTTAATCTTTTACAAGTCTTCTTGAGGATAGCTCAGGTATAAATCTGGTTGCTACATGCATGTATAAATGATTCATACCTGCCTACTAGTTTAATATTGTGTAAGTATTTAGCTAACTGTGTTGTAGGGATATCTAAAGTGAATCAATTTATATTATTTGAACATAGTAAAATTTTAATAAAATTTTATTGCTATTTTAAAAATAATAAAAAAAACCCAAAAGGTTCAAAATACAAAAATATAAACATAGTAAAAATACATAACGAGTACTTAAAAAGCAAGTGAAAAAAATGTAATGGATAACATGCTGTTACAGTATCAGTTACAATTCTATACATAATTATCTAATGCAAGCATTATGCAAGTGTATCATTTCCAATACACTTATATAACTATCATTTTTAACCTATTGTATTTTGTGTAAATGAGTCCCATATTTCATTAATAGTTTGGTATCTTGAATAGATATACTGTAAAATGTGACTGTTCCTGACCTGGTAAGCCTGGATTTTTTTAAAAAAAATGAGAACTGATACATCACTTCCCATGTAGTAAATTATAGATAAAATAAGTTATTAAAATATTGCTGGTTGACACTGCATTCTCTGGTTCAGTTTAAACAGATGCTACTGCTTTTTGAAGCCTAAAATGCTGCCATTCAGTTGTTGTCTGGATTTTTGCTACCCATGTATAGTAGCTGTAAACATACAAAGTCCTGCTTGTATTCCTTCCTGCCAAATCAATTAGGCTGATAAGCACAAGGGCTAAATCTTTCTCAGAGGTATCCGCTTCAGCTAGGTCAGTGGTTCTCAACCTGTGGGTCGGGACCCCATTTGGGGTCGATCGACCATTTCATGGGGGTCGCCAAGCAAGGCTGTCCGCCATTTTTTTGTCTGCCATTTATTTGTCCGCCATTTTTTCCCCTTTTCCGGCAGGTGCCTTACCTCCCTTGGGCTGGGCCAGCTGGTGGTCGGCCTACTCCATCTCTGCCGCTTGCCAGCTACGCCTCGGCCGGTGCAGGGGGCGGAACCACGCATGTGTGGCGCTCCCGGGCAGGGAAAGTCCTCGACTTACGACCGGTTGGGTAGTCCTCGACTTACGACCGGTTTAGTCCTCAACTTATGACCGGTTTAGTCCTCGACTTACGACCAGTTGGGGTCGCGGCATTAAAAAGGTTGAGAACCACTGAGCTAGGTGGTACTCCTATCAGGGATAATTCTGAAATAATTAATTTGGACTGCAAAAGTGTCCCAGCATTTTGTTATTCATACGAAGATAAGATTTGGTGCATTTGTTAACGTAAAATAAACAGAAAAGTATTGTGATAACTAACAAATCTGTCTCCAGCTTTGTTCAGATCAAAAGAGTTAAATATATATTCTTTCGGTATCCATGATCAGTATCAACCATTTAAGCAAGCATTTGGAATGGGATTCCTTGGGGTTTTAACAGGGCAATTTCGTATTTGTTTTTCTGGTACAGAGGTTAAAATGTGTTGAATGCTGGAACAAGTATTTCTCTTTGAAACATTTGGTTGGTTGGTTGATTCTTGCTTGATGGTTTCAACTTCATTCAACATTATTCAAATTCTGGTCAAGACTCCTTTCAGAAAATGCGGCATTTCTGGGTTAAGCCAACCCTTCCAGCTGACTTTGCAGGCCAATTTGCTCTCCCTATCCAAGATCATACAACAAGAGAAACTGGGGTGCGGGAAAAGGTCAGTACCAGACTCATTGGAATCTGTAGAGGAAGTCATCCTGTTTCTCTGGCACATGGTCTCAGGTTCAGGTTCTGGCCATAAAAGAAGGGTTATTATTATTATTATTATTATTATTATTATTTAAACTTATATGCCGCCCTTCTCCCTATAGGACTCAGGGCGGCTCACAGCATATTAAAACACACAAACGCCATTCCCCATAAAACCAATTAAAAACCAAATATTTGTCGCTGTATAATTAATTAAGATTCGAATTAAAATTATCCCTATTTAAAATTCTCCCTAGGC
>NW_015388449.1:87848-103501 GCF_001527695.2 Protobothrops mucrosquamatus
TGGGGGCACCCACAGAGAAGGCCCTCCCCCTGGGGGTCGCCAGCCGACACTGCTTGGCCGACGGCACCCTGAGGAGGCCCGCTCTGTGGGAGCGTACCGGTCTGTGAGAGGGAATCTGTGGCAGAAGGCGGTCTCGGAGATATCCAGGTCCGATGCCATGGAGCGCTTTAAAGGTGGTAACTAACACCTTAAAGCGCACTCGGAAGGCCACTGGTAACCAGTTCAGCTCGCGCAGCAGCGGTGTTACGTGGGAGCGACGAGTCCCTCCCAACACCGCCCGCGCGGCCGCATCTCACTCATAACTTTGTCTACTTATTCTGGTGCTGTCCTCTATCTTCCACTAAGTATCTCATCTTTCCCAAACTCTGGTGTGCCTGAGATGGAGCTCTTTTGTTGTGCTATCTTTCACAACTGTTTATTCTTGGGTTTCTCTTTTATATGTTTGTTGTATCTGGATGAAGAATTTGTGGTCCTTACATTTTTGCTGGAAAATAAAAAATTTCTCAGCCAGCCAGAAATCAATAGAGACAGCTTCCAGAAGCATACATTCTTCAGCCTCTAGAGCAGTGGGAAAGGGAGGGGCAGGCACCTTTATGCATGCATGCACACAAACGCAAATGTGGCTGCGTGTGTGTGTACACAAACAGGGCCATGAGCATGTGCGCTTCTCAAATGGAGCTGCTAGCGCTGGAGTGTGGCTCGCAGCTCGGCTAGCACCGGCAAAAGACACACAGCTCAGCTAGCACCAGCAAGAGGCTTGCGGATCAGCTTGAGGTTCACAGCTTGGCTAGCGCCAGTGCAAGGCTCATGGCTCGGCTAGTGCTGGCGCAAGGAAGGCCAGCACACTAGTCAGCCACTCATGTGGCTTGGTAGCCAAGAAGCCACGGCCCGGTAGTGGGCCGCAGCCCATAGGTTGGGGACCTCTGCTCTAGAGGGACACAGTTTTTTTGGTTTTCTTTTTTAGATGTTTAAAATCCTGCCTTTATAAATAACTCAAGATAGAGAACATAACTAATACTCCTTCCTTCTCCTGTTTTCTCCCAACAGTCCTATGAGGTGAGTTGGGTTGAGACAGAGTGACTGGCCCAAAGTCACCCAGCCAACTTTCGTGGCTAAGGCAGAACTAAAACTCACAGTCTCCTGGTTTCTAGTCCCCTTAATGAGTAGGCCAAGCTGGCTCTCAAAAAAAAAGGTAAAAAAGAAGACAAAATATAAAATGGTTCCTCAAATATTAAAATAGAACTCTTGGGCATGGCTATTACCAAAATGCTGATATTAAATAAGAACAAATAATATTGCTTTTGCATATGTATAAAACATTTTAGTACTAATTAATTTTAGTGGAAAAAAGCTTTATAGTCTGTGATACTTTACAGGGAATACAAAAAAAATAGCTCTGATTTGGAAAATGCATATCATAGTTAATTTAAACTTTCAGGGATGCTTTTAGAGACCGAGTGCCCAAACTGCAACCCAAAACCCACTTATGCATTGTCGGGTGCTGGGTGGGTGTGGCCCATTGGGTGGGCGTGGCTGTGGTGATAACGGCAGACTGGGTGGGACTAAAAAGTTCAATCAATCAATTCCAACTTTGCAAGATCTTTTTTTTCCCACGAGAAGTTAAAATTGATTGATTGATTGAACCTTTTTTTTTTTGCACATGGAGGCGGAGGCCTAAAGCGAAAAGGTTTTATAAAACCCAGCTGAAGGCCTAGGACTGGGGCGACGGTGCACATGCCCACAGAGGAGGCTCTGAGTGCCGCCTCTGGCACCCATGCCATAGGTTCGCCACCACTGCTATAGAGTTTTAACATTTAAACATTTAAATCAATGTAATCAATAAAGATTTCAGTATTTCATGGAACAGTCTCCAATGCATGCTAGGGACAGCTTAGTGCAGGGGTGTCAAACTGCCAGCCCACAGGCTGGATGCATCATAGCGAAACCGCACCCACCCCATTGCTGGCAAAGGTAAAAAAGTCACAATCATGTCACATGATGTTGCGAGTTTGATACCCCTAGCTTAGTGGAAGAGCACAGGTTTTATATAGAAAAGGCCCCCAATGCAGCTTTTGTTGGTTCTATTAACATGAAGGTAATGTGAGGCACCTGATACCCTGGAGAGATATTTCCAAAAAGAATACTGGGATAGATAAACAAATAGTTTCCCTGAGTATTAATGCAATCCTTAGTCATCTAACTTCAGTTATTCAAACTTACACTGACAAAATAAAATAGAATCAATGTTTCAAACTGAAACTCTTCATACATAAGAGTGCATCAATTGATGTAGCCATTTTTTAAAAATCAGGGTGCAAGTGTCTGTGAGTAACCAGTGGTAATTATTACCATTGGGCAGGTGGAGCAACCACTACATCCAGAACTACATGATTTCAAGAATCCAAAACCTCCGTATTTGGGTCCTTTAAAGTTCCTTTTCATCTTCCTTTGCTTTTCTCAGATTGGGATGCTAGATTTTGATTGTGGGACTGAAGAAATGATGGCACAGATTAAAAAGTGTGCAACTAAGGCAGAATATCAGCAAATAGCCCAAGCCTGCAAAGATGAAGTGAGGAAAGCTAAGGCTCAAAAAGAACTAAACCTTGTGACAAAAGCTTCTTTCAACATGTAAAAAACAAGAAAAAAAGTGAAGGAAATGATTGGTCCATTAATGGGAGAAAGTGGCAAGAAGGTGACAAGCAACAGGAAGAAAGCAGAACTATTTAACTGGTTTTTTGCATCTGACTTTACACAAATGGAAAAAACAATCCAACCTATCAAAAATAGTACTGTAAAAAAACAGATTAGAAACACAAGTTAAGATAGGCAAGAAAATGGTAAGTGAGCACCTGTCCACCCTGGACGAGTTCAGATCACCAGGACCAGATGGATTACACCCCAAGGTTCTAAATGAACTGGCAGATGTGATCTCAGAACCACTGAACTATATCTTTCAAAGACCCTGGAGCACTGGGGAACTACCAGAGGACTGGAAAAGAGCTAAAGCAGTTCCATCTTCAAAAAAAGGGGGAAAAATGGATCCAGGAAACTACAGACCTATCAGCCTGCCCTCAATATCTGGAAAGATTCTGGAAAAGATAGCAACAAATCAGCAAATACCTAGAGGTAAACAAAGTCTTAACCAAAAGCCAACATGGGTTTGTCAAAAACAGATCATGCCAGACAAATCTCATTGCATTCTTTGACTAGGTGACAAAATTAGTGCACCAGAGGAATGCTGTGGATATAATTTACTTGGACTTCAGTAAGGCATTTGATAAAGTAGATCACAACCTACTACTTGATAAGACAGAACAATGTGACCTGATAGCAGTGTTCCCATATCTCAGGGGCTGCCACAAAGAAGAGGGAGTCAAGCTATTCTCCAAAGCACCTGAAGGCAGGACAAGAAGCAATGGATGGAAACTAACCAAAGAGAGAAGCAACCTAGAACTAAGGAGAAATTTCCTGACAGTTAGAACAATTAATCAGTGGAACAACCTGCTTCCAGAAGTTGTAAATGCTCCAGCCCTGGAAGTTTTTAAGAAGAGACTGGACAGCCATTTGTCTGAAAGAGGGGGTTGGACTAGAAGACCTCCAAGGTCCCTTCCCGCTCTATTGTTATTATTATGCATATACTTTTTCACTATTTATAGTTCCTTCTGCTCCAATGATGAGAACATAGAAATATATGTTGTACACATTTTGTTAAGTCTTCAAGAAGGTATGAGGCTCTGAAAAGCCATAATCAGGCATTAAAAATTTATATACCATATGAAAAAGAAAATATACAGGATATAAGGTTATGAGTGGAGGTGCCTCAGGGCTGCCCCTGATCTCCACACTGTTTGAGAATCTAGGAAGGATGGTCTGTCTTTGTAGAGATGCACATGGTTAGAGTCCTCCCACTGTTATGGAAGATTATTCTAAGTGTGTTCAGCTGAATGCAAAAAGAATCATCCTTCAGCACCCTTTCCAGGGACAGCAGAATCTTGATGGCCAAAGACACTTGTGGTTTATGTTTATTAACCTTCCTCAAGTTGAAAAGGGGTATTTTTTAAGGCCAGGCATAATGAGCTACCATTGGCATTATCAGATTTATTAAAATCTCATTTTCATAACATACCTGCACATGTTACTGTGGGGAAAAAAGAAAATGTCCAACATGCGTTATTTCTGTGGAATTTCTATAAGGATCTGGGCAGAGTTTACGGTATATATGGCTCTTTCTACAAGGCCTTCCAGGAAGGAAGGGAAAAGATTACACAATCTTCTTCTCTAAGCAATCATGCTATCACCAATACAGTAGCCAAATTTTGTTTGACTGAAGTAGAAATATAGCAAGAATTAGTTTAATAGTGATAACCTTTCCACCCCAAACACATTTGATTACTTTTCTTTTTGTTGTTTTATTTTTCTTGGCATTGCTGGTCTTTTATCATAACACATTTTGATTTGATTCATTCTGTGTAGGAAATTGGATCTGGTATAATCAGAGATCCTGGATCAAAGCAGGAGCATCTCATTTGATGGATTCTCCACATTTTATTTCTAAATACGTTCTGTACTAGGGCTGTTCTTTCACACAATTTCTTTTGTTGTCTCTGGAGGAACATTTCTCTGAATGACCATTAATTCATACTTTTCAGCTTTTGGTTATCTACAACAAACTTCACACATGTGAGGTCTTAGAACACCAGAAAAGCTGGTTTTATAGTTATTCTTGCTACCTTTAATTTAGCCACTACTTTTTCATGCGCTTGAAATGTCCTTCTAATTGACACTATAACTATGATGTCAACTTCATAAACTTTGTATTTCTTGTCCTGATCCAGTAAGATCCAGTTCATTAACCTCTGAAAAGTAACAATGCTTCCATGCAAACCAAGGACCATTCTGGTAAGCTGATATAGCTCTTGGCTAGTTACAAAAACTGTTTTTTTTCCTCTCGAGTTCCATTTCTAGGTGTCTAAAAGTACCCTTTTGTTAAATCCAAGGTAGATTAGTATTTACGTAGCTCCATGAAGTTTGCCTTGCAAGTCATTCATTCTTGGCAGCTATCAAATTGTGCCCTCCTGATTAGTTCAACCATGATCCATGGAAAATCTAACTTGGATAAAAATGAAAGCTCATGGAGTCGCTGAAGTAAACTAAGGAATGTTTTAAAAACAACCACTAATTTTGCAGTGACTGAATATCACTTGTTTCTAGGGGCAAATAAATGTGTTCTCAGCTGGGAAACCAGAGAAAAGTACAGTAAGAGACTCAGTATGCAAACATGTATTTGAGCACTCTGTGAATAAGTGAACAGGATAATAGAAATAAGCTGGGCATAACAGTAGGATACAATTAGCATAAAGACTTTTATCTTTGTAGGAATAAAGCCTTATTTGTTATGTTCAAGGATAAGGATACCACAGCATGGGTGAAATACCATTCTGCTCACCTTTCCTACTTGAGTCTGTACTATCCAAAAAGCCATGACAATGTAAAGGAACTTAGAGATGACCTAAAAAGTATGAAAGCAACATTAAGGAGGGACTTGCACAAAAAATTACATAGTCCTGAGATTGCAGCAAATGTGAGAAAGAAATTTCAAATAACCCTGCCTTGATTAAATTTAATATAAGAAGGGACCATCTTTCAAGATTCTATTACTATGCTCTCAACAATGGAATCATTATTCCAGAAATCCCTGTGGTATCTGTTTTTTGACCTGGGCAACCTTGCTTGGGTGACAAACACAGAAGTAACATTTATACATCTGTCATGATTAGACTTGCACAGACAAACATAGAGAAAACACACCATGATTAGATCTTCTGAAAGAAGTATATGTTCATCCAATGTTAATTCATTACACAGAAGAAATACTGATGTCTCCTATATTTACTCCCAGTAAAAGAATTGAAAAAAAAATCCCTATGGTTTGCATGGTTTTGATATCATACAGATTTGCACAAAGCTCACAGTGAGCTTCTAAGATTGTTTTAATTATATTTACAAACTTAAACATTTGTGAATTAAGGAACAAGGTTTTTTTTTCCAATTTGCAGAAAAAAGTTGAGTTAATCAATTTCAAGACACCAACTAACAATCCTGTGGCAACAGAGACTAAGTTATTATAGCCTAGATTTTATGGATTCGCACCCACTTTTTCAAATACACGGAATATGGTATTGACTGAGAAGTAAATAGAGAGAGAAATGAATAGTAATGGAGAAAGATATAATAAATTGTGTGGTTCTCTGAAAATAAAATGTACACAGGCAGAGAAAGTGATAGTGATCATTCACTAAATATTGAGTGTAATGCTGTATGAGCATGAAATATATATATTGGCATTAATTAACCATATTCAGCTCAGCTCATTTTCATGCCCAACTTTGTTCTGTTTTTTCCATAGCGGTGTCCAGAGAAATAATGGAACAAACAAAGTATTGAATAATGTATAAAAATATAATTTCAGACTGAATTATTCCCTGGTTAGATGTGTTTTTTGTATATTGGGATCCACGATAATTATAAGAATTAGAATGATTCTAAAAATCAGACAAACATTTGCTTAAATTAATATTCTTAGTTTGGATTTTTTTTAATGCTACTGTGGAGATCCTTTGTAGGAGAAATGGTGGTTTACTTTTACATAAATAAGCAAATCGAGTAAACTAGTTCTGTTTGCAGAAAATTTAGGAAGGTCATGGCTTGAAGTGGGAATCTTTCTGTGGGTGTTCCTCAAGTGATTAAAAAAGCAAAAATATCTTGATTTGATGCGTTTATAGTCCAGATAAGGATTGATTATTAGACCTGTTTCTTGGGTTCCCATTTTTAAAATTACCTCATAAATGCTGGCATACAATGAAATGAACATGATTTGGGGCAAACCCTGGGAGGCAGTGGAGAACTGGGGGGCCCCTAGCCTGCTATAGTCTGTGGGTTGTGAAGAGTTGGACATGACTTAGTGACTGAAAAACAACAAATAAATGCAGGCAAATGGTATGTGAAACTTCAGTAATTCATCTGCAACAAATTTTAAAATTAAGACTATAGAACAGGATTGCCTGGAAACTATCCAGAAACGTCTGCAGGATTCTGAGGAAGATTAGATCTGAATGGGGGGTGGGGGCTTATCTCCCAGGAACATTCCTATAAATGGCCACAATCTCCATTTATATGAAAAGAAACCAAAATCATGTTACCTTATTTTAATGCCAAAATTGAAACAAAAACAAAAAATGGCCAACAAATGACTGGAATAGTTAACTCCTGGACAAGGGCTTTCTTGTGACACAAACATTGGCTCACCTAGACTGTACACACTTACACTGAAAGATGTCCCCATATTTGCAGTGACAGCACATTTATGAATATTCTGCAATAGAAAAGGATCAAAATTTAATAATAAAAAATTATGCATATGTAGATGCCAGTCCAATGTTGTGTACACCCTCAGATTATTATGCATGAAGTTGTACATTATCTTAGTTTAATAGGCAGTAGACTGACCAATCAGCTTGGCCCAACTATCACTTTCTTAAACTATATACTTGTAAAGCACTAATGGCAAGAGTTTATATACTAGCCTAGCAAAGTAGGAGCTGTATTTGGCAAATTGTCTTAACTAGTGGATGAGTGTGAGAGGGGAAGAATTTTAATAGAAGTGAAGAGAGAAGGTAAACATTTTTTTTTCTTTTGCTCCATTGGCTTCCTCCCAACTCCTCCTTTTCTACTAGCCAACCTCAAACTAAAAGAAACAACAGCTGGATTGTAACAAGTAGTCAAAGCTTCCCTTTTCCAGATTTTGTCATTATAATAGTTAAAAAAAGAGAGGCAAAAAACTGACATGTCAGTTGAATAGCTCTTTTGGATATGTTTCTGTTCTTTTATTTGAGAACTCCAATGGTAGGAAGCAAGCTATGGAAGCTTCCTAGAGAACAATATGAACTTCAATTTAGAACAACCTAAGATTAAAACCAACAAATAGTATTTACATGTCTTCATAGAATTATGGAATTGGAAGGGGCATTTAGGCCATCAAATCCAACCCCTGCTCCAGAAGTCCAAATTAACACATTCCAGGCACATGGCCATCTAGTTTNTTTCTGTGCCAAATCATCTTGCTTCTGTAATAATTGGTCAAATCTGTTTTGTATTTTAACGTCCATTTCTTGAAGCATCTCCGTCATTTGCTTAATAGTTGCGGCCATCAGATCCTGCGTTTCTTTACCAGAGGGCGGTGAAGACGAAGATGGAGGGTGTGACGAGTGGGAAGTTTTTGAAGTTGACTGAGGTGTCTGAGCCATCGAAGATGTATATTTTACAATCGAGGGCGCAGTCTTTTTCGAAGCCATGTTTAAAATATAATCCAATTTATTAAGGAGTCTTATAAGAAATTCAGCCAAAGCATGTAATGCGCCAGTTAGAAATAGCAAAAGTTCAAACCGGAAATCACTTTCACTTCTTGCTGAAAAGTATCAAATCATCGCCATTTTAAGTTCACTTTCCACATTCCAAGCCAAGTACGAGAAGAATATATTATCCGAGTTAGAGTATAGTCCAAAAGTTAAGAAACAGACTATGGAAGATTATTCTAAGTGTGTTCAGCTGAATGCAAAAAGAATCATCCTTCAGCACCCTTTCCAGGGACAGCAGAATCTTGATGGCCAAAGACACTTGTGGTTTATGTTTATTAACCTTCCTCAAGTTGAAAAGGGGTATTTTTTAAGGCCAGGCATAATGAGCTACTATTGGCATTATCAGATTTATTAAAATCTCATTTTCATAACATACCTGCACATGTTACTATGGGAAAAAAGAAAATGTCCAACATGCGTTGTTTCTGTGGAATTTCTATAAGGATCTGGGCAGAGTTTACGTATATATGGCTCTTTCTACAAGGCCTTCCAGGAAGGAAGGGAAAAGATTACACAATCTTCTTCTCTAAGCAATCATGCTATCACCAATACAGTAGCCAAATTTTGTTTGACTGAAGTAGAAATATAGCAAGAATTAGTATAATAGTGATAACCTTTCCACCCCGAACACATTTGATTACTTTTCTTTTTGTTGTTTTATTTTTCTTGGCATTGCTGGTCTTTTATCATAACACATTTTGATTTGATTCATTCTGTGTAGGAAATTGGATCTGGTATAATCAGAGATCCTGGATCAAAGCAGGAGCATCTCATTTGATGGATTCTCCACATTTTATTTCTAAATACGTTCTGTGACTAGGGCTGTTCTTTCACACAATTTCTTTTGTTGTCTCTAGAGGAACATTTCTCTGAATGACCATTAATTCCCACTTTTCAGCTTTTGGTTATCTACAACAAACTTCACACATGTGAGGTCTTAGAACACCAGAAAAGCTGGTTTTATAGTTATTCTTGCTACCTTTAATTTAGCCACTACTTTTTCAGGCGCTTGAAATGTCCCTTCTAATTGACACTATAACTATGATGTCAACTTCATAAACTTTGTATTTCTTGTCCTGATCCAGTAAGATCCAGTTCATTAACCTCTGAAAAGTAACAATACCTCCATGCAAACCAAGGACCATTCTGGTAAGCTGATATAGCTCTTGGCTAGTTACAAAAACTGTTTTTTTTCCTCTCGAGTTCCATTTCTAGGTGTCTAAAAGTACCCTTTTGTTAAATCCAAGGTAGATTAGTATTTACGTAGCTCCATGAAGTTTGCCTTGCAAGTCATTCATTCTTGGCAGCTATCAAATTGTGCCCGCCTGATTAGTTCAACCATGATCCATGGAAAATCTAACTTGGATAAAAATGAAAGCTCATGGAGTCGCTGAAGTAAACTAAGGAATGTTTTAAAAACAACCACTAATTTTGCAGTGACTGAATATCACTTATTTCTAGGGGCAAATAAATGTGTTCTCAGCTGGGAAACCAGAGAAAAGTACAGTAAGAGACTCAGTATGCAAACATGTATTTGAGCACTCTGTGAATAAGTGAACAGGATAATAGAAATAAGCTGGGCATAACAGTAGGATACAATTAGCATAAAGACTTTTATCTTTGTAGGAATAAAGCCTTATTTGTTATGTTCAAGGATAAGGATACCACAGCATGGGTGAAATACCATTCTGCTCACCTTTCCTACTTGAGTCTGTACTATCCCAAAAGCCATGACAATGTAAAGGAACTTAGAGATGACCTAAAAAGTATGAAAGCAACATTAAGGAGGGACTTGCACAAAAAATTACATAGTCCTGAGATTGCAGCAAATGTGAGAAAGAAATTTCAAATAACCCTGCCTTGATTATATTTAATATAAGAAGGGACCATCTTTCAAGATTCTATTACTATGCTCTCAACAATGGAATCATTATTCCAGAAATCCCTGTGGTATCTGTTTTTTGACCTGGGCAACCTTGCTTGGGTGACAAACACAGAAGTAACATTTATACATCTGTCATGATTAGACTTGCACAGACAAACATAGAGAAAACACACCATGATTAGATCTTCTGAAAGAAGTATATGTTCATCCAATGTTAATTCATTACACAGAAGAAATACTGATGTCTCCTATATTTACTCCCAGTAAAAGAATTGAAAAAAAAAATCCCTATGGTTTGCATGGTTTTGATATCATACAGATTTGCACAAAGCTCACAGTGAGCTTCTAAGATTGTTTTAATTATATTTACAAACTTAAACATTTGTGAATTAAGGAACAAGGTGTTTTTTTCCAATTTTCAGAAAAAAGTTGAGTTAATCAATTTCAAGACACCAACTAACAATCCTGTGGCAACAGAGACTAAGTTATTATAGCCTAGATTTTATGGATTTGCATCTACTTTTTCAAATACACGGAATATGGTATTGACTGAGAAGTAAATAGAGAGAGAAATGAATAGTAATGGAGAAAGAAATAATAAATTGTGTGGTTCTCTGAAAATAAAATGTACACAGGCAGAGAAAGTGATAGTGATCATTCCCTAAATATTGAGTGTAATGCTGTATGAGCATGAAATATATATTTTGGCATTAATTAACCATATTCAGCTCAGCTCATTTTCATGCCCAACTTTGTTCTGTTTTTTCCATAGCTGCGTCCAGAGAAATAATGGAACAAACAAAGTATTGAATAATGTATAAAAATGTAATTTCAGACTGAATTATTCCCTGGTTAGATGTGTTTTTTGTATATTGGGATCCACGATAATTATAAGAATTAGAATGATTCTAAAAATCAGACAAACATTTGCTTAAATTAATATTCTTAGTTTGGATTTTTTTTAATGCTACTGTGGAGATCCTTTGTAGGAGAAATGGTGGTTTACTTTTACATAAATAAGCAAATCGAGTAAACTAGTTCTGTTTGCAGAAAATTTAGGAAGGTCATGGCTTGAAGTGGGAATCTTTCTGTGGGTGTTCCTCAAGTGATTAAAAAAGCAAAAATATCTTGATTTGATGCGTTTATAGCCCAGATAAGGATTGATTATTAGACCTGTTTCTTGGCTTCCCATTTTTAAAATTACCTCATAAATGCTGGCATACAATGAAATGAACATGATTTTGGGCAAACTCTGGGAGGCAGTGGAGGACTGGGGGGCCCTAGCCTGCTATAGTCTGTGGGTTGTGAAGAGTTGGACACGACTTAGTGACTGAAAAACAACAAATAAATGCAGGCAAATGATATGTGAAACTTCAGTAATTCATCTGCAACTAATTTTAAAATTAAGACTACAGAACAGGATTGCCTGGAAACTATCCAGAAACATCTGCAGGATTCTGAGGAAGATTAGATCTGAATGGGGGGTGGGGACTTATCTCCCAGGAACATCCCTATAAATGGCCACAATCTCCATTTATATGAAAAGAAACCAAAATCATGTTACCTTATTTTAATGCCAAAATTGAAACAAAAACAAAAAATGGCCAACAAATGACTGGAATAGTTAACTCCTGGACAAGGGCTTTCTTGTGACACAAACATTGGCTCACCTAGACTGTACACACTTACACTGAAAGATGTCCCCATATTTGCAGTGGCAGCACATTTATGAATATTCTGCAATAGAAAAGGATCAAAATTTAATAATAAAAACTTATGCATGTGTAGATGCCAGTCCAATGTTGTGTACACCCTCAGATTATTATGCATGAAGTTGTACATTATCTTAGTTTAATAGGCAGTAGACTGACCAATCAGCTTGGCCCAACTATCACTTTCTTAAATTATATACTTGTAAAGCACTAATGGCAAGAGTTTATATACTAGCCTAGCAAAGTAGGAGCTGTATTTGGCAAATTGTCTTAACTAGTGGATGAGTGTGACAGGGGAAGAATTTTAATAGAAGTGAAGAGAGAAGGTAAACATTTTTTTTTCTCTTGCCCCATTGGCTTTCTCCCAACTCCTCCTTTTCTACTAGCCAACCTCAAACTAAAAGAAACAACAGCTGGATTGTAACAAGTAGTCAAAGCTTCCCTTTTCCAGATTTTGTCATTATAATAGTTAAAAAAAGAGAGGCAAAAAACTGACATGTCAGTTGAATAGCTCTTTTGGATATGTTTCTGTTCTTTTATTTGAGAACTCCGATGGTAGGAAGCAAGCTATGGAAGCTTCCTAGAGAACAATATGAACTTCAATTTAGAACAACCTAAGATTAAAACCAACAAATAGTATTTACATGTCTTCATAGAATTATGGAATTGGAAGGGGCATTTAGGCCATCAAATCCAACCCCTGCTCCAGAAGTCCAAATTAACACATTCCAGGCACATGGCCATCTAGTTTNATGGTAGGAAGCAAGCTATGGAAGCTTCCTAGAGAACAATATGAACTTCAATTTAGAACAACCTAAGATTAAAACCAACAAATAGTATTTACATGTCTTCATAGAATTATGGAATTGGAAGGGGCATTTAGGCCATCAAATCCAACCCCTGCTCCAGAAGTCCAAATTAACACATTCCAGGCACATGGCCATCTAGTTTCTACTTGAACACATCTATGAAGGGGAACCAATTGCCCTCTGTTTCCTCCAGATGTATCACTTTCTAAAAGTCCCAGCCAGAATGTAGAGTCATCTGGAATGAAGAGTGTCAAGTTAAGAAAAGCTATCATGAATAATTAAATACCAATACTATTAGCCATATAGAAACTGCCATGAGTGTACATTATATGTAAGTAAAACTGATACATTACTAATGTATATATAAAATGGTGAAAATTATTGAGAACTATTCAGTTGTAACATATCCAATATATTGCCGTATGTGCATTACTACACAATGGGGTAGAATATTTGTGGGCATATGGGAAAGCTTGGTTTATTGATTTCTTGCCGTTTTTCTGATATTCTATTTTCCATGGTAAAAATATGAGCTCACATGACTTACAGTAAAGCAGAGCAATTTCATAAACAAAATGGTAAAGATGTAATGTTACTCAGTACCTAATGAAATAACATGCCCAGAGGTGCCTTAAAAGATTGATTGTTATTTTGAGGCTGGTTTTGTTAGTCGTGTTATATGTATTTTCAAGACTTGAATGTCATGAATTTAGCTAACCTTTCTAGAATTTAGTTTCTTTAAGTAGATCATAGTCTTAATAATTTTATTTCTTTATTGAAATTATGTGCCTGCCCATCTCAGCATTAAAGAAAGAAAACATCTTTTATGCATCTCTTTTAACCAGTTGTATTCTTCTCCTATTCCACAGAGACAAAAGCAAAACAAACATATTGTCTACATTTGGAGACTTTTGAAAAAAGAACTATGGTTCTATGAAGGACTAAAGGAACTACAATAATAAATGCTGACTAATTTTTAATATACACTGGGTATGCACAACTGTAAACAGGAGAAACCTTGTTATGGGTAGAATAACCAAGATGCACTTTATCCCTCCTTCTTAACTAAAAATGCCACCTGGTGCATAAAAGAGAGTAGGGGGGAGGGAGAGGAGAAACAGATATTAATTTTTTTAATTCAATCAATCTGCTTAGTAATATAGCACATGCATTTTAATTCTATAACTGCAAAATTTAAGGGTTTGCTCCACTAAATGCATCAGTTTTTTTTATTGTTGACAAAGTATGGCTCCAACAGGTGATATTAAGCCACCTTAATACTCCTAAATAAAGTCTGGCTGGGATCTGAACTTTACATTTTGCATTTTTCCCCCCTGGGCCAGGGAATATTGTCCCTTGATCTATGATGACCTGTAGTCCCCAAGCAGTTACAAGAGCCGTTTCTAGCAGTGCCATTATATTTTAGTGTATATTTTGTTCCCTGTGCCATCCGTCTGGTAAACTCGCAAGATTCATTTTTCTCGCCATGCACATATATACATAACCCGAACTAGACTGTTGTTTCTCTGTGTCATATAATATATGTGGGTATATCTGTAATTATGTATGTATGTATGTATGTATGCATGTATGTATGTATGTATTTATGTCATATTTATGTAGTGTATATCAGAGATGGTGACCCTTTGAGAGCTGAATGCAACGAAATTTCATTTTAACATATGCTGATTAGTTGTACATTCAAAGTGACAATAAAGTTATTATTCTATTCTATTCTGTTCTGTTCTGTTCTGTTCTAAGGACTTTCTGGGTAACAATGGCAATGGCATTCATTGAGAGACCAATGCGAACTACAGAAGGAATGCTGCCACTGCTATTTCCTGTCATTTTGGATCTTCTGTTTTATTTGAACATCTAGGACAACAGAATAATTTCAGTTCAAGATTTTATGTATGTATGTATGTATGTATGTATGTATGTATGTATGTATGTATGTATGTAGAATATCACTTTTATAAAGCTGTCCAGTCATGGAGTGATTCTTGAAGATGCTCCTCAAATGTTAAAAGAGAAGTACATATTATTCTTTTGCTTAGTCTGTTACAAAGTATTTTTTAAAAATTACAGTTGAATCAACACACATTCACATTCAGCCGATTTCAGGCCAGAATTAGCATCTATGATGAACAGCTGCAAGGGTCTCTATGACTTAGCAGAGCTCACTGAAAGCTGACATTTGCCTTGACCTCCATCATACCCTTCACTCACTACACTTTCCCTGCCAACATGAAATGGGAACTGCTTGCCCTAGCAGTAATATGAATTCCTCAGGAAAGATAGCCATTATGGGTACTATAATGAGCTGGGAGCTGAGTGGCCATTTGGCTGTGACTGGCACCTGCCAACCACCATATTGTTTCTTCTGCAATGTTGTAGTAAAGATGGCCACCAGGTGCCAATCCCAGTTGAACAGCTCTTTGGTTCCCTATAATACCTGGTAGAACAGTAGCATTGAGCTACAGCCTATTTATTTGGTGAGTAAAATTTGGTGGCCACTGATTGCAATAACATCACTATCATGGGCACTTCTATTAAGAGAAGCTTGTTCAGACCTATAGAACCAGAATGGCATGTAGGCTTACCATAAATATATTATTCACAATGCAAGCTTCAGGTGTGAGTTATTGTTGCATGGGATATGATCCCACCCTACAACAGTGAGGGAATAATCACATTTCATAGAATCATGAGAATCACCAAGGATCCCTCAGAATCACATTTTACAGGAAATTAATTATATATATAATTATATTAATTTTCTCTCTCTCTCTCTCTCTCTCTCTCTCTCTCTCTCTCTCTCTCTCTCTCTCTC
>NW_015388449.1:104461-126116 GCF_001527695.2 Protobothrops mucrosquamatus
TGTGTGTGTGTGTGTGTGTGTGTGTGAGTGTAAAATGAATTATGGATATGTACCCATGTCTTTTCAGAAATGTGTCTCTATACAATCTGAAATCTATATGGTCATATATTTTGAACCTATCTGTTAAATTAATACTATTTTAATCTTTAAATTTGCATGGCATCAGTTTAATGCTGGCATTTAGATTCATTTTTGTTAGCAAAACAAGAATGAGAAACCTACACAGAACACATATCACAGTAGTTACAATATATAACCGATTATGATCAAAACCAAAATTATTAGCTCAGATTAATGATTCTTACATACTAGGCTACTTTGTAAACTTGATGAAGATGCATACAGTATATTCAGGTAGAATTTGACCTGAACAGTTGAAAAGTGAATCTGCAGAAAGAATTATCTGATTCTTGGGAATTAGATTTGGGATATCAAAATGGTGGGCAATTAGATATGGATTGATGTTGCACTTTGCCTGAAACCCCCCCCCCCTCAATAGCATTAATATTCAGTACCTGAGTATTTCCATAAAGGACACCAAGTGAAAGCTCTCTTACTAAGAATGCTCTTTTCCCTAAAGGCTAATCAGATGCCTATGGGAAATCTATGAGCCGGACATGAAGGCAATAGAATAGACATGACAGTCAAGAAACAGAGGCTGTGAATTAGTGGCTGTACATGGTCCTGAATGTACAATATAGATCTGTCCTTTGTGGCTGAAATGAAACCAAGGCACTATCAATTCCTTCTATCAGCCCAAGTGGAATGCATTGTCAGTCCATCACTGCTTTAAATACACTCATGTGTAGAAGCTACAAAGAGATCCAGATGTGTGAGGCTCACATACACATGCAGGTATGGATCCTTATGCAGAAAGTGCATCCCACCCAAATCTTTTGGCAATGCACTCATGGATTTAATACACTTAACCATCCAACACACACTATGCCCACAAATCAATCATGGATGCAATCGACTGCTGGCTTATGACTATCTCTGCTGCCAGCAAATTGTACTTCACGGAGGCCCAGCCCAACAGCCGGGGAATTAAAAGGAGGAATGAAAACCCATCAGAAATGTCTGCATTCCCAAACTAACAGGCACTCGCCAAGCATCTCATTTTTCAACAGAAAGGGTAAATGACAGCATCCTCCCCATCTGCCTGTGAATACTCACAATTCAGCTTTACCAGAGACAGCTTGTCAGCAGCCTTCATCCCTCTCCATCTTCCTTTTCCTTCCCTCTCACACCACATCCCCTCCCCTTTTTCCTTCCTCTCCTCCTTTCCAGCAGATTAGATGAAAGTCATTGTTCCAAGGGGAGGATGCTAACACCCAGAAGAACTGCAACCCGCAGGGCCCTGAGACTCAAATGATGGCAGCTGCAGGAAAAAGCAGCAAGGGTGCCAGGAGGGGCCGATGGCTGATACTCACCGGGGTGAAGCCAAGAAGAGACGCTGAAAGGTGAGGGAGGGGCGATCTGGATCCATATCCCCCTCCACCAAGGCTGCTTCCAGCAAACCTTCAGCAGATGCTCCCCCCCCTACTTTCCTTCGGCTGAGGAGGGAATCCACCCACCCAGCAGCAAGAGCCAGAGCCTCAGCCACCTCCCTCCTTGGAGGAGGAGGAGGAAGAGGAGGAGGAAGAGGGTGATGAGCTCAGGGAGGACGGAAACAGACTGGAAATTGCAGCATGGGCCTCCTCCTCCCCTTCCCTGCTGCGGTGCTTAGCTCTCCCTGGGTGCCATGGCAACGGCCATAAAAGATGGCGGGGAAGCAAGAGATGGGGAGGGTGAAAGAGAAACTGGAGAGGGTGGTTACGATGAGGAAAAGCTCCCTTTTGACAGGCAAGCAAATCACGTCACAGGCTGCTGCTGTTATTGATGGGGAGGAGAGAAAGGTAAATTATCTTATTCAAGGAGGTCGGGGCAGGGATCTACACAATATACATTCCTACTAAGGGGAAAAACGGGGCCCTTTTATTGGCTAACGCAACCCTGGAAAAGTCATAGCAAAGGCCACAGTCATTTCAAAGATTTGTTAGCGATGGAGATGAACTTTCTTGGTTTCTTAAGATAAATGATATAGGATATGGGAATGGGGATAGGATCAAAATACAGTGAAGCCTTTCTCAGTGATGGTAGCATTGGGCAGTAATCCTCCATCCTGCATCTGCACAATAAACATGTCACACATTTACTCTGGATGCTCTGCAGTTGTAGGTTGAATGATCTGCCTGTACTTATGCAGTCACCCTGAACCTGGAGCCCTTTGGAAGGATGAGTTGAAAACTGTCACAGGTATCTATCAATGTGCATGCTGGCTGGGAATGATGGGATCTGGTGTCCAGTACCTCCAGCTTTTGGTGGCCTGGTGAAACTGAACATATAATTTCCTTTTGGTGTTTAATACTGCATCCAATGCAGGTAAGGAAAATAATAGAACAAAGAACTATAAAAAACTCTGAAATACTCAGAGCAAAGAGCAGAGAAACCAGTTCATTTAAAAAAAAACAAAACAGATTAAGCAGCATGCCAAATATGAGCAGGAAAAAAAAATCAGATTAAACTTTATAGATGAAAGCTGTCAAAATACAGAAGTCTATCTATGAGACCACTCTCAACAATTAAACTATTTACTCTGCTGGAAGGGTTTTATGCATCAGGAAAAAACCTAATTTCATCATTACTATAATGAAATAGTAAAACATAACTGTTTAATCCTTCTGCTTAGAGCATTACAATTTGCATTTATATGACATATAAGTTCCATACTTTTAAAGTAGAAATGTATTACAAGACACAACCATCTGGGATGACCATTGGAAGGAAGCGGTAAAGAAGTGTTTGTTTCTAGCAAAGAACCACATCATTAATAAACACTTTATTCCTCCTGGCACATACTTCCATCTGTAAACACAGAGAAAGCTCCATGGGTATATCTGTACCACTGGTGGTGTTCCCTGTAGAACAGGGGTGTCAAACTCAATTTCATTGAGGGCTGCATCAGCATTGTGGTTGCCCTCAGGGGGCCAGGTGGGTGCAGCCTACTGGGTGGCCATGGATGGAGTGGGTGCAACCTACTGGGTGGGCGTGGATGGAGTGGGTGTGGCCTACTTGGTGGGTGTGGCCAGCTCTACATTGTTCACGTCAAGGGTGCCTGTGGGGGCCTGGGCAGGAGTGGGACAGATCTGAGGGTCTCTGGCAGAAGGGGGTGGGACCAGGGCAAGTGCCAAGGCATGGTCCACTGGAGGAGCCTCACTGTTCCTCTCAGGCCATGTGAGGGGGGGGGCTTATGGAGCTAAGACTGAATGCGTTTCAGCAGAGATGGCCACCACAAAATTGTACATTGGCTCCTGGCTGGCTTGGGCCAGGGCCAAGGCAGAGGGGGCTGTTCCCTCACTGTTTCCAGGAAGGCTTCGCGGGCCACATGAAACCACTTCACGGGCCGCATCCAGCCCCCGGGCCTTGTGTTTGATATGTCTGCTCTAGACGTTGCCTCCTCATCCAAATTGGATGTTCTGGGATCAACAGCCCCTTTGTTAATAAAAGATGCCCAGGGACAATAGTACTAAGAGTCAATCAGCTAATCCAGAGTGAATTTGGCTTATGAAACCAGAATGCCATCAGGGAGGCGTCAGACTAATCAGAGAGGAGGCTGTATAAATCTATTTTTGACAGGGCATTCTGCAGCATGGCTATGGCTGTTAATCATATAGCTGGAAATTATACTTCTCTTGGTAGAGAGGCAAGGAAGAAAACCTCCCTGGAAGACTTAAGGAGTCAGTCTCGATTATGTAAGAGTGAGTTGCTCTTTCAGCGTTACAATGTGAATGTCATGATTCCGGTAGATGAGACCAGATAAATCAGAGGTCTGAGGCTAGAGGCTTCCTCAAAGAATATGTTTATTGGTTACAAAGTATCGGCACGAACAAAAGACAAACCAAGTCTGAAATTCCCCCAAAGAGTTACACTATTACAAAGTTAAACTTCCCACCCCAAAGCTTTGCAATCAATTACGTTTCCCAATAGAATGGTTTGGCGGGCTTTCTAACAGCACACCCAAGCCCCCAATCCGACCGGTAGACATGACCATGGTTCCCATGGGGCAGAGAATTGTTTAGACTAGCAGGAAACCTCCACTTCCCCTCTCCCATTCTCGTGGCAACCTAGAACGAACAAGATGGCTTCAGTCAGGTTCATTGTAGAGTTGACAGTGAATCTCTAAGATTTAAAGTGAGCAGAGCTTTAAGGATAATAATACCAGAACTGAACTTGGAATCAAATTCATGCAACTGATATAACAGGGAGTAATTTTTCCTCAGTTTATACTAGTTGGCATAAAATCAATAAAAAAAAATCAATGTTTCCAAGTCACATTCAAGAACTATCCCACAGGAAGCAGGAAATTGCAAATGACATTGTTTTTCCTAAAATTTCTAAAGTATTTTAACCTATATTTTGATACTCTTATTTGCATCAATCTTGCTAAATAAAATGGATTAAATATTCTTATATTTTATATAAACCCCTGCATTGTGGTTCTGTAACCATAGAAGAATCTTACGAATATTTGATGGAGCTCAATATTTCCTCCTACCTCCCTCTCATTGGTCTTCACTGAGAGTTTATTATGCCTCTGGTTATTCCTCATAATGGGATTCTTGAATGCAATTATGATGCTTCAAGAATCCAGCAAATTTAATCTAAAATACTTTGCGTATGGAAAAAGGAATTTTATGAGGATGTAACCAGGAAAATTAATGCTCTGTATATGACAGAACAGTAGAATTCATATATAACATGACTTTTTTAGTTTTAGATTAGCATGATGTTTGAACTATGCCATTATAACCTTCTAGTTAAGAGGTGGGCTACTCTGACTTGTTATTTGATGGGCAAAATAAAATAAATAGGACAGCATAAAGTTTATTAATAAAGCTATTAATTTACAAACTCTGCAGGCTCCCTTCTTCACTGCTGCCTTTTATTGGCAAAGGAATTCTACTAGTAGCTCCTCTAGTACATTACTTGCATCAAAGAAGGACATTCTGCAGCAGTTTATGAGTGAAAAGGACTGATCTAGAGACAATGGCCCTTAGACCCACTGTGAGCACTTGAAGTGAGATTGCTGGCAGACTTAATAAGAACTTGTCAGAGTTCTTGTGAGGAATCTACTTTTAGGATTTTGAGAAGCACTTTTCCATTCAACAGTCATTCTTCCTTCTATCAGTGGTGCCCAAGCCTAGTTAGGCCCGCTTTTGCAAATGCCATGTCATAGCAAATTAAGCTAAATAACAACAAAAAAGATTCAGTGGATCCAGAAGGTCATCACAGCTCTGGTAGACAGCATATGGGCTTTTTGCTATGTCCATATATTGGAAACAAAAGTCCAGGCTGAGCTTCAGGAGCTAAACATGGAAACTCTTCATGTCACTACTGAGATGGGGGGGGGGCATCTGTTATAAAGTATCTTTCACTCAGGTTTGCCAAGGTATTTATGCTGGTTGAGGTCAATGAGATGTTGACATACAATGGGGTTTTAAGGAAGATCATAATATGTTCCATAAACTGAAAGGTCTGCCACCATGCTCATAGATGTTCTGGAGATGGCCAAAATTTTATGAGAGACCAATAGAGACACGGACTAGAAAGAATGTAATGCAATCATAAGGAATTGTGGTCCTCTTGATTTTTCCTTTCTGTTTTTTTCTCACCAGTCCCCTTCTTTTTCCTCCATGTAGAAATCTTATATTGCTGGTTTTGCTGTTGTTATAGTTGTGTCCTAAGTATGAGTGTATCAACTGTATGTGAAATAATGTACATTGTTTCCCATTATGATTACAGTAATAAAGAGAAACAATAGGTGCGTCTGTTCATCTTCAATTACTTCCCTATACAGTGAACATTCAATAGATTAGTTGAAGTAGCTATTTTGTAAGAAAAGCAGTACTAATTAACATAGTAATGGAGAAAGGCAAGCATATAATATGATAAATCATCTTATAATATATCAATTAAGAAAATTCCCCATAGTATGGTGTATCTCATCTATCTCGTGGGGGGTGAGGCTATAACCCCAACTCTATTCCCTAAATCAGGTGTAATGTTTTCTTATACCTGCACAATTCTGAATGTTATTGCAATTTGAACAAATATCATTAATTCGGTGATGCCTAGTTGTGGTCCTGGGAGTAGTAAATGATGGATGTCAGGAGTTTTTACTAAAATTATATACTTTCAGCAGGGGTCACCCAAAACGTGAAGATGATCCCAACTATCCAGCTAAAGGAAGCAGGCATTTTTATTGGACAGCAGCTGGAGTTACCTGATAAGTTCATTGTCAAAGGCATCATTTTATATTATATGGGAGTAGGCCAAGCACATAGATATGCAAGATATAGGGATTAATGATATAGTTACCTGCTAATGAAAAAGAGCTGAAGAACTTTATGGTATTTATGATGTGGCTAGTTGACAGTCTTTGGGATTTTCTGGTCTGTCTAGGTGGGCACAGGAGATATTTGGTTTGCTGTTGTTGCTGGAAGAAATAATAATCAACTCCCTCAGAAGAATCCCAGAGCTACACAAAGATATTCTGGGAAATGAAAGTTCTCCGCCAGCACAGGCCTCTGCCATGACTGACTGGAGGAATAGCCACTGTGCCTTGTGCATGAGTAGCTGGAAGAGGATTAAATGGGGCATTTTTGTGCTCTTCAGCCAACTAAATTTGGGGATATGTCTCACAGAAAAGATAGGACAAGGATATCTGCTGTCATTTAATGAGTAGTACCATAAGTGGAAGCAAAGATGGGATTGTCCAGCATGTTGATTTGGCCTGGGATATGGCTGCAAAAGTTTCAGAGAAGTAAAATCAGCTTTCTCTAGATCTTTTGTTCTTAGATGGTACTTAAATGAAGAAAGCAAGGGTACAGTAGTTCTTATACCAAAAAAGCTTGTTCTTTTCAAATGCAGCTTATTACTCTAAGATTTCATTATATAAAGCAACTTTAGTGTCTAACATTACTTAAAACCTCAAGACAGTATTTTCTTCTCAAAATCTTAGATTTCACATATTCTACAGATAATAGAACTCTGCAGAAAAACATCCAGGAAAGGAAACAAATGATGTATTTTGTGCAACTTGTGCCTTTGAAGCTCAGCTAGTGGAGTTCATGATTGAAATGGGTATTAAACAGTGTCAAACAAAAGTCAAAGGGCAAAAGAGTTTAAAACCTTCTGAAGCAGCGAGGAATTCTTAGTCAAATCCATCAGAGCAGCTTCAAACATATTCAATTATGTGTTTTGCTTTGTTTTGTTGTTACAGACAAGGAATGTATGCCACATAGAAGTGGCTTATACTGTATGCCTGAATAATAAATATATGAATGATTTCCCTGATCTAACATACATAACCTCCTTGTTTAACCTGCAAATGGTGGGTGAAATCATTCATCTCCATGGGGTGAGGTATCATTAGTGTGCCTATGATACCAGTAATGTATCTTCACCCTTGACAAATTAAACAATGCCATTGATGTCTTATCCTAACATCTGGAGGCTGTTGGGTCTGGGTGAGGAACCATAGATTTCAGCTGAATCCTGGCAAGATTGAGTGGTTTGGGGTTTGGGGGCCTTATGAACCTGGGAACCTGCCATCTTTAGTACTGGATGGGGTTCACAACAGACTTGGTGTACAATCTTGAGACTCCTGCTCAGTGGCAGTTGTGGCTAGAAGGGCCTTTGCACAGCTTCACGTTGTGTTACCTGCACCCCTTCCTGGACCATGAGGCTCTACTCACTGTCACTCATGCTTTGGTCACCTCCAGAATGGATTACTCTAATGAGCTCTTGGGGCCACCCTTAAAGAGTATCTAGAAACTTCCGCCGGTCAAGAAAGTGTCAATGCAGTTATATGTACCTCTAGCATAGCATATGTTGAACCTCTGCTTCGCAACCTTTGGTTGCCAGTTTGCTTTTAGGTGTAATTAAGATTTTAGTTTTGAGTTTTAAAGCCAGGTTACAGCCATGGGCCAGGTTACATGAGGGACTATCTTTTCCCTATTACATTTACCCACCCCATCAGGTCCAGCAAGGAAGAATGCTCTGGGTCCCCTCTGCTAAGGACATCCCTCTAGCTCAGGGGTCCTCAACTTGGCCACTTTAAGACTTGTGGACTTCAACTCCCAGAATTCCTCAGCAAAGCTGGCTGAGGAATTCTGGGAGTTGAAGTCCACAAGTCTTAAAGTGGCCAAGGTTGAGGACCCCTGCTCTAGCTGGTGCCTTTTCTGCTGTAGCCCCCCACCCTCTGGAATATCATTTCCCCCTGAAGTGAGATTAGCCCTCTGAGGGTCTGGAAAGCCTCAAAAGCCTTAATCCTAAGGGCACCATGGCGAATTTCAAAGTGCTCATATGAGGTTGTCCTCCTGCTTTCCTGGGGTTCTTTTATGTTTTTATTCCTTTATATTTTTATGCCTTATTTTTGTTATTTATTCCTGATGTTTTTATACTGTGATATGGTTTTAATTATTATTCTGTTTGTAAGTTGCCCGGAGCAATTTTTTTGTAAAACGGGAGGCTAGATAAAATTTGCAAAATAAAATAAATAAATCTACTACCTAGTAATTCTTCCTTTACTTGCAACAGCTGCCATTTTTCACTAACTTGATCTCTGGAAAGTCAGAGCTCACGATGGCATCGATAGTTCTGGCACTTACTTTTTTTTTTTTTTAATATTCTTAATAGCATTTCAACTGCATTAAGTAATGCCATTGCAAAATAGCTAGGTTGCATACATTCAGCCGCCATCTAATGACTTTCAAAGATAGATTGTTTTAAAATGGATCTGCAATAGTACTAGATTAAAACATGTAGTCCTTGAAGACATGACTAATATCTATTATCAATCAGGGAATTAAAAAGGAATAGTAAATGAAACTCCATGATCCAGGAACCTATAAAGAATTGATGGGAAAAAAGTACAACCGTTTAAAATGTGGTGGGTTTTTTTTTGGGTGTTTGTATATGCACCAAATATATATGGTGTATAGTCTTCAAAAAAGGAAGAACTCTGGAACCAACTGCTGGCTGATAAAACTATAACAACACTCAAGATTTCAATTGTTTCAATTCTACCATCTTTTGTATTATGATAGAGTTGTTTGATTTTTATCCTTAAGATTGTAAATTCACGTCTGCAGTCAAATTTTTCATGATGGTGCTGTAAAGTTACAAAGTATAAATAAATGCAGGATGTTTCCTATGTTAAAAATACAGAAAGAAGGTCTTCGTGTTGGACTCATTGTCACCTGTGAGCCCATATGTTGGTTGAAGGAATCAGGCCTTCAGAATTAGAAGTAAGAACTTTGAATTATTTCCTTAAGTAACTGGGGAAATCAGAAAGACAATATGCCATAAAAGAGTTTTGGGGGAAGCTTATGCTGTGGAAAAATAATGCCATCTAGTGTTCTCCTTCAATAACACCTCCAGTGTTTCCCTTTGGAGAGCTTCCTGCATTGGGGAAAAACACATGATATATACACATCTTAAAATTGGTTTATCATGAATTACGGTGAACCTGGCATGAAATAAGTTTTTTTTTCTGTTCATACAGAGTAAACGGTGTAATTGCACTCCTTACATAGCCATTGCCAGGGAAAAGACAGATTGATTTTTCCTAGTGTTTCCCAGTGGCACATGTAGCACAAATGAGATCCAGAAGTCAAGGCTGATACTCTATCTTGGGAATTTCTACTAAATGATAAAAATAATAACAGATTGTCCATAGATGTACAAATATTACTCTGAAAAAAGAATTTTATATCTAGATAAACTTTTTTTTTTACAGAGTGGTTAGAAAGATTAAATATAACTGAATTTGCCAGAATTCTAATTACTTAAAAAGAGCTTTTAGAATAGAATATCTTTATTGTCATTGTGTATCTCACAACGAAATTTTGAATGTGTACTGAGGGCTTCATATCACATTAGAACTTCAGGTTGCTCCACCCTTGAATTAGAGATTCTGCTGCTTAAAATTAATGTTTACCAATCAACTTCCATAATTTTAATTCACTGTTTTATCCAAAAGCATAACCTTACAGAAAAAAGAGTAACTACATTATTTTTGTAAGAAAAAAAAATAGAATCTTAGAATTGCAGCTGAGAGACATGGGAAATTCCAAACCAAAGAATGATGCTTCTATAATGGACATATTGATCTGTATGCTATGTGCCAAATGCTACAGGGTTATATTTCAATTTCAAATATGTATAAATTACTGGATTTTAATATGAATTTTAGTCACAACTGTTCGATTTTTCTTTTTACAGTTAAGGAGAAAACCTGCAACTATATTTTCATGTATACCTTTTATAATCCATGTATCTCATACTTATGTATTCATATTCAAATACAAAGTTTATTGAAAGTACATTTCACACAGAGCGCATGACATTTTAATTATCAATTTTAATATCATCCAACTGATTTTAAGCAATACCACCAATTCTGGCAAGATATTGTACTAATACTTGTATTGAAAAGATATGCGAATCACAGTATAACCCAGATTATTTTTCTAAAATTGTACAATATTAATAGTTACTCCTTTAATTAATTCTGTATCTTTATTGCACTTCATTGGAAATATTTTAAAAAAAATTGTTTCTACTAGATCAGTATAAATTTCCTGATTCTAATATTATTTTGTTCTGCTAAACATTACAAAGAAAAAAATGTACAGTTTTCCTGTTTAAAAAAATGAACAAAACCCCGCAGATACGTGTTTTAAATACATGTATTCCAGAAATAAAAGAATATTTTTTAATCCTAGAAACAAAATACGCAAGTAAAGATTGTTGTGCTCTAGGCTATATTATTTTAAGCATGCCACATGCGAATACCCAATTTTTCTAAACAGACTGAAGTCACATGATATATATTCAAGTGATATCAACTAAACGCATCTCCTGGACCATTACTCTCTCAAAATACCCCCCAGCCGTTAAACAGATGACTGCATCATTAATCCCCTTCCTGTAGTTTCTTTAGTTGTGAACTATAATTACTAGCAATTAACTAAAGTTCACATTTCAAAAATAATTATTGCCGTTGTTTTGTTAAGGAACCAAGGTCAGTAATTGCAGCCTACGCCTCTTGATGAAGAAATCAACCCCTTATTAACAAAATGGGGTCCTACTGCTGAGTAGGCATGATATAATCAGATGGTTGTAAAATTGATATCTGCACTAGCAGAAATCTCTGAGAGCAAAGTACACCCACAATATTTAGGCTGCAAAATTTCCCTTCCTTTCTCCATCACATACACACTATCTCTTGCCACACCACTCCTGTTTAAAGGCAAGTGATCTGTAATATTTTTCATGTATGCCACTCATATCAGAGTATGACATGGACTGAAAAGTTCAAACTTTCAGGATGTAGCCTAAACAGGCAGTACAAAATACAGAGATGTATCAGGAGACATCAATGTCTTTAAAAACAGCAACCAAACTTATAAACAATTTTGTCCTGGCATAAGTTTCAGTTCAGGAAATCCTTTCCACATCTGTCAGAAGAACCACTGGTAGAACAGAATATTTCAAGAACATAACTAATATTTAAACAGGACTTTAGCTAAGCATACAATAGTCTCATCTTGACCTAACCTGAACAATATACCAAGTTATCTAATTTTCTTGTGACTATGATTTGCATGGAAAATTAGACAATGCTATGCTAGTCTGTTCTTTATTTTATCTTGAGGAACTCAAGATAAACTACCAGCTGCAAATATAACTGCTTAGGGGTCTTTGTAAAGTAGGCATTCAAATAAAATATTTATTTTTTTCCTTTACATTCCAAGTTGAGAATCGTCTGCCACTAAGTAAACTTCTGCTACATGGCACATTTCAGTGTTTTATAATAATAATAGATTATATTCTGTCTAATACAACTGGGTATTAGGTATGCTATAAGTGGTCTACTAACGTGTATACTATACTATTTTGGATATATACAAAGGCCAAAGTTTATCCTGAATAGCAAGTTCACTGAGTACAGAACTAATCTAGTCATACCAGTACAGAGGTCTCCAATGTGACATTACACATGGGAAAAGGTACATTAAATAGTAAATACCATTAATATCAGGCATGCTGAAATTCCAATGGAAACATTCTTAAATAATTTTCAGAATTTGTGCCAACTGAATAATTAAAATGCTTCAATCAACTTTGCATCAAGGTTTTGGTTCAACTTAGTATTAGACTTTCCAGGTGACTTTAAAAAAGTCACTGCTTTATGGTCTGTTTTCTCGCATCTGTATAATGAGAATCAATAGCACCCCTCCTGCACAGGATTGTTGTATTATAGGTACAGCAAAGCATACTGAAAAACTAGCAGAAATCAAGTAGGAAATCGATTAAAAATGCTATAAATACTTGTTTTGTCAATGTTTTTTTAAAAGCTGCTGTATAGCACCTCTTTTGGGAATAAAAAATAAAATAAAGCAGCACATTCTGAAAATAGTATTTAGCCGTCTGGGTTTTTTTTTTTAATCTCAGGACTATCTCAGGAATTTGAGAATCATCAGATATGAGGACATGATCTTATAATATATACTATTTATTTCTGGGAAAACATAATAGATAAGACCACAGAAATGTAGTGATAAAAAGTATAAACTCAACATCTTGAGGTTTTGCAGAATTTGGCCAATGTCACCAGTTACTCATTAGTGAACATTGACTGAGAGCCATTAAAAAATCATAAGACATCCTGTCCATTGCTGTTGGATGCAAAGCTGATTAAAATGTTAATCAAAAAAGCATTTTCTTAAACTAGGAAAATTAACATGGGGTTATGGGTTTTTTTGGCTTTGTATATGCAGGACATGCTCATGATGCAATCTTGATGATGCATCACACACGGGGAGGTAGTATTGTCCTGACAGGACCATGCCTTGCTCAACATTTGGATAGGCTTCAAGACTTGCTCTACAAGATCACTTAAAGCAGATATTCTCATTGCTTATTTTATGGCTTAGTGCCATGGTTCCCAAACAGTGCGCCATGGCATCCCAGAGCATTGCAGTGAATTCACAGGGCACAGTGGGATATTTTGCTACCAAATTAATAAACTGATATTTTATTACTTAAGAAACAACACCATGGGATTATTCACTACTTAAAAACTGACCCAGGTGCCATAGTACTGGTAATCCTCGACTTACATCCACAATTGATCCCAAAATGTATGTTGTTAAGTGAGACATTTGTTAAGTGAGTTTTGCCCTGTTTTATGAACTTTCTTGTCACAGTCGTTAAGTGAATCACTGCAGTTGTGAAATGAGCAACATGGCAGTTAAGTGAATCTGGCTTCCCCCATTGACTTTGCTGGTCAGTAGGTTGCAAAAGGGGATCACGCGACCCCCCCCCCCCCGGGATACCTCAACCCTCAAAAACATGAATCGGTTGCCAAGCATCCAAATTTTGATCATGGGGATGCTGCAATGGCCGTAAGTATGAAAAACATAAGTCCCTTTCTTCAGTGTTGTTGCAACTTTGGTCACTAAATGAATGGTGGTAAGCTGAGGACTACCTATAAAACTAGTCCTCGACTTATGACCACAGTTGAGCCCCAAATTTCCATTGCTAAGCAAGACAGTTGTTAAATGAATTTTGCCCCATTTTATGACCGGTCTTGCCACAGTTAAGTGAATCACTGCAGTGATTAGGTTGTTAAGTGAATCTGGCTTCCCCATTGACTTTGCTTGTCAGAAGGTCACCAAAGGTGGTGGCATGGCCCTGGGACACTGCAGCCATAAATATGAACCCGTTGCAAAGTGTCCGGATTTTGATCACATGACAAAATCACATCAGGAATGTGAAAAACAGTCATATGTCACTTTTTTCAGTGTGGTTGTAACTTCGAGCAGTCCCTAATGAATGGTTGCCAGTTGAGGATTACCTGCACAAGATTTGGGAACTACCAGAAGCACTGTGAAAAAAATTACTGAGACACTAAGGATGCTGTGAACCAAGAAAGTTTGGGAACCTCTGGCTTAGTGACCTTATTTTATTTTAGTAAACTGAGGATATTCTAAATAGAATTTTATCCAAGCAGAGTTATGCAATTTCATAGAGCTTTTATGTTAGAAGTGCAGCAGCCAAATGATAAATAAGAAATGACTTCAAATTTCTGCAGCACTGAAATCTCTCACTCTCACCTATCTTAATTACTGCCCCATTCAAACATTAGATAAGTGAAAAAAGAAAATCTAAGATCCATATATCAAGGAGATATTACAAATTAACTCTTTGGGACTCTGAGGAAGTAACCTGATAGATATTTGTCATAGGAATTGTATTTACAAATGTAATAGCAAAAATGGACTTGTTATTTACTTTCTTTTAGTGAGAGAAAAATAAGATAGGTTGTAACTTTAAGATAACACTGCCTGATTTCCTTGAAGTTGTTACACTTTCCAAAGGAATTAAAATTTCGACTGTTAAGTAATTCTTAATGTAAACCATTTTGAATATTTGCAGCTGAACTGGACAATTGTCAGAATTTTCAACCATAATTATGAACATTTTCTTATGATACTTAAATAATTTCAAGTGTTCAAAATTATACAAAAATTGAAAGAATGCATCAGGACTGCATTGTTTCAACTAAGTAGACTCAATTAAAATAAGTTCATCTAACTATAATTTAAGGAGATATCACCCTTCTATAAATCATAATCCTTTGTTAAAATATACCCGATCCAATTCAGGACTCATTTCTTTGATCTTAGCTTGTAATTCTGGCTCCAGACGCGTTACAGACATGGAACTAGGAAGAAAAAAATAATAAAGACATAACATATTATCCATGATCAAGAAGTCTTAATCCATTTGTTTACTGTATATCATATGTCTCAGGAAATATCTTAAATTTTATAATCCTTTAAAATATGGCATAGTAGTTACTTGTTTTCCAAATAGCTTCTCTTCATTATCTGAATGAGTTACAGAAAGGATATTTCATATGCTATTTTGCTAAGTTATTTTTATATAATTTTATATGAAATGGCATCTTAATGTACCACACAGGACAAACCATTATGATTTTGCTTCTATATTAAAGCTGAGCTAGCAGATCATGCATTATAGTAAGCCTTTAAAATTTTTTTTTAGATATTTGTCTCCCTTTCTACAAATAAAAGTTATTAAAACTGACACGAGAGATATTTCTGTTCTGAGGCTGAACAGGGTCAGTTTTAAGTTTCCTTTGATTTGGTTTGGTATTTGACCAAGTTGATTTTTCTCACAACCTCCAATTCCTAACTCAAGATTATGAAAATGTATAGAATTTGGAATGGGTGAGGAGAAGCTTGCTTCAGCTGAGAGCTGAAAAAGAAAAGGGAAAGAGAAATTTTCTTGTGATTCTCCATTCTGGTATAAATAAAGGGGCATCCCAGAAGCATGAAGTCCCTTTCTCCAGGACACAAAAGCAGCACAGTGGCAGAAAGGGTGGTTTCCAGATTGCATGCAGTCAGGCAGAAAAATGTGCTGCAGCTGGTGACACCAATTTTTATCTCCTGTTTTGCCATTATGAACAGCTTGTGCTCCTCCAGTTCCCACTCCAATTCCTTTCTCCTAATTCTTTCTCCTGCCTTCCCTCCTGCTGCGGCTTTCACCAATTTTCTTTCTTACTGAAAATGTCTCCTCTGACTTCCCTCCTCAAACTGGTCTACCCTTTCATTACTCTTCTTCTGTCTGGTGCTGGCACTCCAACCTGATCTATCCTTGAAGCTATTCCTCCCGGAAGGGATTTTGCCATGTTTTACTCCTTTAGCTGCATTTTTCATTTTCTCCAGTCATTTTTTCATAATTCTCTGACATGCCTTTCTTTCTAATGTGCTTTTTTCCCCATTTTTGTCCTCTCCCTCTATCTCTTCCCAAGCCTTTTACGTCAGCATGCTATCTACACTTTCTCCCCCAATTCATCCTAATAGCTTTCTTCCTCCTTTTCTGGATTTTTAATTCTATTTTTTCCCATTTTACTTCCTAACCTTACTGCCAGTTCTAGTTTGTTGTGCTACCAGCATGTTCTGTTTCGAAAGAAAAGAAAAACTGCAGCATGTTTTCTATCAGTATGGTAGATGGAACTACCATATGGCACTCAGTGTCACATCACCATCTACTGGTGAAAAATTCAAAAGCTGCAATTTTTAAATATTATTTCAAAAACTACTCAGTCAACCACCATGGTGTACTATTACTATTGTATATACAACAATGTGAAATCAGAGCTGCCAGTTCTCTAGCTGTTGTTGGCCTTCAGGTTCTTCATACAAAGAATTCTTTCCAACAACCTAGGATGTCATAATGTATCAACGTAGTATATTTATTTTTAAAACAAATGTATATGGCTGCCCAATTCAGATTTACAACATTAAACATTCATGACAAAACCCCACGATGGGCATACAGTACAGAGATGCAGTTTAGGCTTGTGGGAGCCACTGCATTTTGAACTTTCTGAAACTTGAACATTCTGAAAATCTTATAAGGTAGTTTTTATAATTTTAAAACTTTTAATTATAAATTACTCTGATTTTAATGTTTCATTTTATTGATGATATTGTACACCATCCAGAGCCCTTCTCCAGTTAAGAAATGGGCAGTTAAGAAATATGAAGAATAAATAAATGAATAAGTAAATAAATAAATAAGGGCTGTGCAAACCTCACTCCCTTCTAGTACTGATGATATTATCTAGTTGGGTAATGAAATGTCTGCAGGAAAACAAGCAAGTTCAGAGCACCAAGGACCCCACAGTTCAACCCTGACCCTGAGCTCCAAATATTCTCTTCTATCGGAAGTCTCTATGGGTGATATTACTGGCCTTCCTAACTAAAATTAAGATAAAGCTTATGACATATATAAGATCAGGATCTGAAAATAAGGTATGAGGGCCAGAGCAAAAAGGCAGATTTGCTACTAGAGTAACAAAATGGAGAAGAAATGAGGGTTTATTATAAAGTTATGACAGAAAGAGAAATGGGAAAATGTGTGCTTACGATCGAAAAACATCCCTCTAGGGCAGGGGTCTTCAAACTTGGCCCTTTTATGACTTGTGGACTTCAACTCCCAGAATTCCTTAGCCAGGCACGCTGGCTGAGGAATTCTGGGAGTTGAAGTCCACAAGTCATAAAAGGGCCAAGTTTGAAGACCCCTGCTCTGGGGCCTGAATTTGGGCAGGAGCCAGCTCATGAAGAATTAAGAGTACTTGTATTCCCCAAGGTGAAGAACAGGACTATTGAATAAATTGTGAAGTTCTTGGAAAGCAATAAATCAGTTTTCTCATTTTTATAGTCTGCATGGCATAATATCTCTCACTGTAGAAAAAGTAGTAAAGAAGCAACGGTACCTTTTCTGTGGAAATAATGCACAGCACAGAGGGGTTGCGAACACCAAACTGGAAAAGACAAAAGTTAATATTTTTTAATGTACTCAAAGTTTGGATAATTTTAATCAATTCTGGCTTCTTGGAATAACAGTATGCCATGTTAGCACCTGAATAGTAATTCAAATGTCATAAGAATTGGTTACTTAAGTGTAGCAGTTCATTTCTGAACTCACACACATGGGTTATTTGCCTGTGCAATATCTGTACAGAATGATTTGTGGAGGGGGCCAAGTGCACTTCCTGGGGCTGCAGAATGATGGCACCAAGTGGGGTGGCAGGTCAGATTGTGTGAAATTCTTCATGTGATCCTTGTGATTCATACATGTGGGTTAATAGGTAACTTATTACCTGGAGGAAAGTCTGGTTTCATGAAGCGATTGAAGAAAAAAACTGTTTTTTCAAAGGTTGAATTCTTCTGAAGATGGAAGATCAATAATGTTGAAGAAAAGTGGAAGGAAAAAAATGTAGCATAATTCTGGCTGGGGAATTTGAAATACCACAGATATATCTCAAAGTTGGTAGCATGGAGGTGGATCTGAAGAAGGTACAGTTGCTTAGCTGACTCAGAACGAAGTTTGATGATTGCTAAGAAGGATGGCGCAATGATAAACAGATGTGTAAAATTATCCATTATAAAGTAGCGACGGGCAGCAATGGTACTACCAATCTATGAAAATAGGCATCTTGCCAGGCAATATAAGCAAACCACACTCCTCATTGTTGGAAGGAGAAGATGGTAATAATTGAAACCATCTGACATCCATGGCTCTATTGTGTAAAAGAAATGCTTTCTGCCCAGGAACCAGAGTTAATCTGAAAGGCTGATTGTCAGAGATTAGACATAAAAGGACCAGAGATGGGTATGAGAAGAGACTATAAAGGGTGGACATGGACACTTCTTGTGAACTATAACAAACATGCTACACAATATCAATGACATAGTCAGTTGTAGTACCAAATAAACCATTCTTAACAAATCCTTGATTCTACCTTTGCCTTCCACCAATAAATCAATGTGAACTTAGTCACGATTGGTGTTGAAGAATAAATTAGGTTAATATAACTTTACTTATTAAATCAGATACATGATTGTGTTTAGCTGTTGTTTAGCAAACCATGCTGTTTCTGTTTAGCACACCTGGATATAGATATTTATAGCTCCAAGATTATATGGCTGAGGCAGAGGGTATTTATTTATTTGTATCTTGTGTTTATTATTTTTTCAACAAAAAAACCCTTCAGAGTGACAAATATATTCAACACATCTTTCTCCTCCTATTTTCCTCCATAACAACAACCCTGAAGTGAGTTGGGCTGAGAGAGAATGGATCACTCAGCTGGCTTTCATGACTAAAGTGGGACTAAAACTCAGTCTCCTACTTTCTAACCTGTGTCTTAATCACAAATGTTAAGTAATTGAATTAAAATAAAACAGAACAAGTGGAGGAAAGAAATAATTCTATTAAACAAACTCTTAGAACAGATGTGCTATCATTGTGGCATTTACAAACAAACCACAGGGATGATGATGTAGTTGGGTAAAATATGAAACATCTCAGTGGTGGGAATCAAATATGTGAATAACTGGTTCTCTGTGTGGATGCAGCTTCCGGAAGTTCATCCTGGGCCTGGGCAACAAAAATTAGTTACCGGTTCTGCCGAACTGGTGCGAACTGACTGAATCCCACCACTGAAATGTCTGCAAGCAAACAAGCGAACTCAGAAAGCATTGAGAACTCCACAAATTGCAGGGATTCCATAGCAGCAGTTAGCTCAGAAGGAGCCATATGCTGGGTGGGTGCTGTTTCTATCCACCAAGATACTCTCTTAAGATTTACTGTATAAGATTCAAACAGACTGCAAAGATATATAGCCCATGTATGTGAAAAACAGAGACCACAGTAAAGAACCTTAAATTTGGTACTGGAAGGAAACTCAAAGGTCAACATATCAAAATCAAATACTCAAACAGATATTTATAAAACCCTACAGAATATAGAGAATCTCCATTTGCCAATATTAAGCAGTATTATAAATTTCTCACTTTTCACAAAATCTTTTGTTTCTCTACAGCAAGTTTGTGCTGAAGTAACATTGCTGTATTTGATGGGGACAGGAGTCGACAGCTGCAGAATGATAATGCAAAGGGCTAACTAGGATTTAGGGGCAAAGGCTTTTCTGTTTTTGAAGGGAAGTGTTGGACATTTTTAGTTTTTAATCTTCTGCAAAAAAAAGCTCCTTAAGATTAAGACTTCCTGCCTCCACTATGCCATCATTTCTTCAGTCCCACAATCAAAATCGAGCATCCCAATCTGAGAGAAGCAAAGGATGATGGAAAGGAACTTTAAAGGACCCAAATTTGGAGTTTTTGGATTCTTGAGATCATGGGGTCCTGGATGTGGTTGCTTCACCTGCCCAGTAGCAATAATTACTCAGAAAAACGTTACTTTAGTCTGATGTTTTTGTTGTGGCAAATTTATTTCCTGCACCAGATCTTGTTATTACCTAGAGTCCATTTATTATACTCTCAAACAGTGGTTCTCAACCTTTTTTTCCCCACGGACCCCCTTTAAATATGTTTTGTGGGTATGGACCATGGCCATGGATTACCAAGACTTAACTCAAGATTTAAATCATAACATTTCTTCAAGCCTTTGTGGACCCCGTGATGACATCGTGGCCTCCCAGGGGTCTGTGGATGACATGTTGAGAACCACTGCTCTGAAACAGTTTCATTTCCTATGCTTCTTCAAGAAACAGCATGGCCTGAATGAATTCCTAAAATAAACTCCTCCCCAATTTATATTTTCACTACTGTCTGAGGCAGATTTAGGTAACACAGGACATAGGTGGAACTCATTTCTTGTGGCCTCTAGGTTTCTGAGCATGGGTGAAGGGATGTCACATTCATGGCTGCCCCACCCCTTATTTTGCATGCGTGAGACATCAACACATGTGCAAAAGGGCAGACCTTGGACTCTAGTCTTGCACTGGCTATCTTGCAGATTTTGACCCCTTGCTGTGGACACTGCGATGTGCTGTTTCCTCTGCTTTTTAAACATCTTCAGGCCAGATGAAGTCTAACATACATTTATGTTCCCTTCATGCTTTTGGTCTTGTTCTCAGTAGCTGATTTAGTAAATGTTCTTCATATTGCTTTCTTGATATGGTTTGCCTTAAAATCTTGAACTTCCTCAATTTAACAAAGTCAAGGATTAAACCTGACAAATGACGCAAAAGTGAACATCAGCATGAGAAATACAAACTGAACTTTTTACTTACCAGAAACCCACTAGTCCTACTTGAATGGGGGCACTCATCCATGGGAACCTCTGTGTTAAAAAAAGAAGCAAAATGATAAGTTTGCTCTGAATTTATGTATATAGTTATTGGATACAAAACTTTGAACGACTTATAGATACAAAAACATAAGAAGAGTGAAGGCTTAATTGAGTATATTTTATTATGAATGAAGGCAAATATATTGTATCTTGCAATATTTTATTATATTTGATACAACAAATATAGATGCTTCTGAATTCTAGCTTGCAACATGCTGGGTGGAGCTGCTATGAAGTGTAGTTCAGTAATATTTGGAAGGCTATACATTCTCCCGTCCAGGAAGCAGACTTCCAAAGCAATAAAAAAAATCCTTTCAATGTTTTTATGTTTTAGAAATAGGTTGACTTTCTAATATCTAGGCTAAAGTTTCAGTATCAGATAAGCAACTTTCCACATTAGTGTGATTATGTGGAAATCCTTTCCTGCCAACAGCATTTATGTATTCAATATAAAGCTGCCCATCTCATAGATGTGATTCTAGGCAGCTTACAATAAAATACATAACATAAAAATAAAACATATAGCAACTGCTCCTCATCAAAGTTATCCACATAACCAGGCTGGCTCTATCATATGACCAGCACCATGGCTCAGGCACAAAAGTCCTTACAGGAGGCCAATTGTATTTTTATAAAATTTCAAGAAAAAAACCACCTCATTTATTTTTATAGATGTAAAAGTAAGGTAGTCCTCATTTAACAGCCACAACTGGATCAATAGCTTTGTTGGGAATCAAAGCAGTTGCTAAATGAAAAAAAAAATCACATGACCATACCTATGCTTTCTTTTGTTCTATCCCAGCCTATTGCCGTCCTTGTTAGAGGCACAAGGACCAAACCCCTGCTGATACAA
>NW_015388449.1:126225-159955 GCF_001527695.2 Protobothrops mucrosquamatus
CCTCCTCAGATTCCTCAGACTCAGCTGTTGGGAACACAGGCTGGCACGGAATCACAACATCTTTTTCCCCACTCTGCTGTTCTGCAATGCTCACTTCATTGTTGGAATAAATAGCAAGAAGGAAACCAATGTTTGTATTTACACTCATTGGAGTGGAAGAATTACAAGAGAGTAAGCAAGCACACAATGAGGAACACAAATCAAAAGGAATGCACCCTAGCCAACTATGACCTCCATGTGATGGTGAGACCTTTTTTGGATGGTCCACACCAGGCACCTAATGAATCCTGGAGGATGCTGAAAAGAAATTTCCCAGCCTTCTGGTGGGCAGCTCTGTTTGGTACCTGATGAGCAACTGGTTATTGGAGGTGAATGAGGCTCTTGGGGCTAATCCCAGTGGGCACCTTGGCTCACTAAGGCTTTCTGAGACATGAATATCCAGAAAGTATTCCTGAAGCACTGGAGGAAAAACAAGAAGTAAATGTAAATAGGAACAAGCTTGAGTATGTGCCTCATTTTGTTGATAAGCATGTTTATTTCCCCTCCTTTGTGGCATCTATGGGGTGTATTCCATGCTCTTTTTTAGAGTTACCAACTCCTTATTGAGGAAGGGACAGTCTCGAGATTCCTTCACTTGACCACTATAGCTCATCTGCACAACATTTTGCTGATGTTAGGGTAAGATATCATAAGTATGTTGATAATGCCTAATGATATATTGCTACCCAGGCTGTAATGGAGATGTCATCAATGTAGTGATGCCTGATGCTTGGAGGCAGAGAATTATCTCAATTATTTCATATATTTGGCTCCGGTGTACAACTTCTATAACTGTTTTTGCCAACATTTCAATAGAATCTGCTTTCTTGTAATTTAAATCCATTCTTCTGTGTTCTGCATTCTGGACTTCTTTATATTGTACATAACATCCTTTGAAGACAGCTATAATATTCCCTCTCAATCAACTTTACTCAAGGTGTAACATACTCAATTACTTCATATTTCTTCAGAAGGCTTCCTTTCTAGTTCCATGATTATTCTTCTTGCCTTCCCAGCGCCTGTACTATATTTGCTTAATATGCTTTGAAGCAGTTAAAGACTAACTTTGCATGAATAACATTTACATTTTTCAGATATTAAATGTGAAACATGTAGAAACTCCTATATTTTCTGAATAATATAAGAATTCAAAGGGAAAAAAGTCAGCTTCATTTAAATTAAACAGCAATTCTTGCTATTGCTAAACAAGCAACAAGGAAACCAAAAAAAGTAGAATGGGTCCCAGATTAGAGCCCAGCAGGATAAAATGGGTGTCAGAATTATACACTCAGATTTTATCATACAGATAAATGTTCCTCAATGTTTTGGCTTAGAAGTATTTCAAAGAAAGCCCAAAGAACATAAATTACATGAAGATATATATTCATTTCTTATAGAGAATGCAGGGAACTCATTCCTCAAAGAAAGCTAATAATCAATAGATGTATTTTACTTCTAAGATTAAATTTACCTTTAGGCCACTTAAAAACAAATAGTTTCTAATCCAAATAACAATAATATGGTATTGTCTACCGCTTACATTAGGTAATCCATCTGTCATTTTGCTGAAATTTATATTTGGGAAGCTTTAGCAAATTTATACTCACTAAGGTTCACAATGATGAAATTAAGAATTCAGGTAAGAAGTACATGAAAAATTCCTGGAGTTCTCCAAATCACAAGAGAAAAAAATGTTATTTTTGTGATTGTGGTTCTAGAAATGCATTTTAATACTTAATCCTTGCCTTTTTTCAAAGACGAACTGTTCCAGTTTTTCAGGGGTTAATAATTAGGTAATGGAAACGTATTAAATGAAGACTGTAATGCTTTAATGAACTGGCTTGTTAACCGTAGATACAAGTAATGAGCTTGCACGAGTAGCTTGCTAAAAGAGAGCAGTCTGTTGCTCAATGGATTTAGAACTGATCAATATCAAGTTTTATGATTAACTAACTGAAGACTAATGATTCACCTGAACTTATAGTCAATGAAGCAGAGAATGGACAAAGGAGGAGCACCAGAAAATCATAAAAGGAGTTAACAGTGTGTCAAAAGACATGGAACAGTCACTAATGGCTTTGTTCAGATGTAAAAACTGCTAAATTAGAATGCCTAATTAAATTCCACAGTAAGCAATGAAGTCTTAGCTAGACATGGCATTATCCTCTTTTTATTATTTCTTACAGCAAACATTTGTATTATCTTATAATAACTATAAATGTAAAAATTATAGACATTGTGAACCTGGAAGCAAAAGGAAATGTTTGGCAACTCTTTTGAAGGTAGAAATACTTCAGGTATTTAGCATTAACACTGAAATGAATTATTGTATTCATGTACTTATTCTCAGCAATTACTGACAATAATGATAAATTCATATTTTACAGCTGCTTATGATAAATTTTAAAATGCTTTAAAATGTTTAAAACATTCCCTCATAATCTTATTAATACTTTTTAAAAAATAAATCTATATCCATCTTTTCCAGAAACTTAGGACTTGACTTAATGTGTCCAAAGTAGGATAATTTGAACCTGGTCTTTTGTGTGAGTGAAAACACTGGGTTGATTTATCATCCATTTGTTTGTTTTCTTGGCTGTCTATGGTATTCTCAGAAGTCTTCTCCAACATCAAAGTTCAAAAGCATCATTATTTTTCCAACTTTCAGTTTCTTAGAGTGTCACAAGAAATGCCATGTCTTGCACCATTTGTAGATACAGTATCATGACATCTGAATATCTTTTCTAAGATCTTCCAGTGGCTGCTCTTCCAAGAGTTAGTCGGTGGAATATTTATTGATTATTTGTTCCTTTACTATAGGTAGTCCTTGACTTCAACTTGTCATTTAATGATCCTTTGAAATCATGAAATCTTGTAAAGGGTGCTTTATGGCCCATAATGCACTTCTAGCCATTGTAAAATGTCATGCCGTTCCCTTCCCCAATAGTCACGTGACTGCATTTCAGCACTTGGCAAGAGGCTCACATTTATAACTGGTTGCAGTGTTCCCTAATCATGTGACTTTGTTTTGTGATGGATGTTTTTGGCCAGTTTCTGGTGTTCTTTGATGGTTTCTTGCAAAAAAACACCCATTGGGCATAATGGATTCATAATTATGGCTACTTGACTCATTCAATCCTAAAAACAGTCATAAAATCGGATCCACTCACATGGGTGTGTCAGGTTATGACTAAAATTCTGGTCCCAAATGTGATCATTTGCTGAGGACTACCTGTATTGATGGCTGATTCTAAAATGCAGAAGCTATTTACTACTCTGATATCATCCTTGACAATTCTATGAGTGGTTATTGTGCCTGTGGTCATTTAGTTTGGTCTTCTTTATATACTTCCCATTTTTTTTTCATCCCTGCTCCTTGATTTTTATTACTAGACCTTGCAGGCCTTTTGCATTATCAGCTATTAATCATATTAATAATTACTCACATTATTATTATTATTTTAATTACTCACATAATTATTGTAAGCATCCTATATAATAATGTTTGGGAATTAAACATTAATTAATGAGGAATCAGGTTAAGAATAAGTATTATTACAAAGTGGTCAGTGGACACTGATTTTTTAGTTATTGAATTGAAAGAAAGAAGAACTTGAACAAAATTCTTAAGTACTTGCAATCAGCTTGCAGTTCCTAATATACATAGACAGTTATATTAAACAGATGAAATTCCATCATTCAACTTCAAACATGTAGTATCTTATTCCTGTTTATAATAAGGAAAAAAGGGCTAAATAATTGAAGAGGCAATTTCATGCCTCTTTCATGCAATAATCCATCTTGTATTTTAGGCAATTTTCTCCTCTCAACTACTTATCCCAAAGACGTTTCGGGTATTATGGAGAAAGTTCACTGTTTGAGTAGCCATAGGGTAAGCTATTTCATAGCAGATGACATCAGATTCAATCTAATCTTATTCAAAATTTGATTTGGCAGTTATTTTATGTTTATCAGCTTTAAAATATGTTTGAACGACAGTTTTTTTTTATTTTGAGTGGAAAGCTCCTGTATAGTAAATAACATATTATTACTATTCATTAAAATAATGGACTAGATTTAATTTACACAATGGAATAATTAAAGTGTTAAAATGTTTCTGAATATGTTCACAAACAAGATGTTCCATAAAAAATGATGAGGAATAATTAATTGTACTGCAGCATGTATTTCTGAGAGGCTATTTTATAATATTTCAGACACTATCATTTGCTATTTTATTGTTTTATGTTTGTTTTATGTTACTGGTTGTATTGCTTTTGTGAACCAGTTATTTAAGTTAGGTGGCCATATAAATCTTTTAAATAAAATAATATAATAAAATAAAATGGATCAGGAAAGAAATCTCTTTGAGAACATAGGCTTACCTTTAAAAATGCCTTCTTTTCCAAAGTATTCATTATGAATGGGGGAATGGCTAAAAGACAGTAAGAAAAAGTTTTGTGCTTAATAATTTCATGCTATCCTGTATGCTGCTTTAGGAAGAAAAATATTTTGACAGATGACTTAGAAGTTAAACATTTCTTAAAACATGTAGATAGAACAGAACCCTTAGCAAATCTTTAGAGCAACTTCAATAGCATGAGAAATTTTATCCTTAAAATTTAATCTCTCTCTCTCTCTCTCTCTCTCCATGGATTCTATTTGGATGACTTTGGGCCAATCATTTTTCTCAGTACTTTTGTAAATTTTGTAAATTTAATAAAGAGACATGAACTTGGTAATTCTCTTGGTTTACTATTTGTATTTCCTCTTTAATTTTTAAAACTTCAGCCAGCTTCCTTTGGATATCCAGTAAAAAGTCCTTATTCATGTCTTCCTCTTGGCCTGTCACTAGTATTTCCACTTCCAGCTTTCTCTGTTTTGTAATCCATACTTTTCAAAAACAATATTTCTGATTCTACTATTACTTCATCAAACAAGATTTGTTTCACATCTGTCATTATTTCATTAACATTCTTTAAATAGAGTCTATCCATAGAAGCATGCATCATTACTGATACTGTTGATATTGTGGCTACTAATTTCTGGTCCCATTCTTCAAAGTTCTTTTTTAATATTCCAAATGTTAAAGTATTTTCTGTTATTTTATAAATCCCAATCCTAATCAAGATTAAAAGCACTGATTTTTGATACATCATAATGAAATACATATATACCATATGTTTCTTACAAGTATTCTCTACAGCCTTAGGGGTAAGAGGTGCTGGTAAAGGAGCTGGAGTAATTGCTCTTGAGCTATCAATTACTTTTCTGAGAAAAGCACAACAGTATTAGAAGTAATTCTAATTTTTAAGAATTGTTAGAAGAATGTCAGCATTAAACTTAATGGAAGTTGGGACACACCCATTCCTGGAGCAGCCATAAGGATCCTTGAAACCACAACTTGCACAATTGCCTGTTGAGCAGCTTTGGATGATTCACCCAGTCTATTCCCATTTTCGTCTGTAATGGGAATACCATACTTTAGTTCCCTGTTGAGTTTTTTAAAAAGAAAAAGAAAAAGAGCTGAGAAGATCATTGTTTCATTCTTAAAGGACTCCAAATGCTTACATCAATGTCTTTTCAAGTCATATTTCAAGTCATATTTCACAATCATTTCTGAACTTTTAGTGATCCTTCTGTATATTGTGTGATGTTTAATAGGGTCCATAGGATGTGCAGAATGCCTAAATTGACATCACACTATCATGACATAAGCCCGGCCTCTTTTCCTTGTGCATCATGATATTGCACAGATGGATTTTAGGTATACAGGTAGTTCTCAACTTATAACAGTTCGTTAAGTGACCATTTGAAGTTACAATGGCAGTGAAAAAAGTGAAAAAAATGATAACCATTTTTCACACTTATGACTGTTGCCCATGGTCACATGATCAAAATTCAGACACTTGGCAACTGACTCATATCTATGATGGTTGCAGTGCCCCAGGGTCATGGGATCACCTTTTGAGAACTTCTGACAAGCAAAGTCAATGGGGAAACTTGATTTACTTAACAATTGTGTTACTAACTGAACAATTGCGGTAATTCACTTAATAACTGTGGCAAAAAAGGTCATAAATGGGGCAAAGCTCACTTAACAACTTTCTCACTTAGCAACAGAAATTTTGGGCTCAATTGTGGTCATACATTGAAGACTGACTGTAGTCAATAAGATAGATTTGATAAATTGAAAATCAATTCCTCAAATTTCAATAGCTGAACTAATAGTTAATTAATATGTCTACCCATACATGATTCTGCGTAGTTATTAAACAGCAATAACAATAAAAACATCTGAAATTAAAACCAACAGAACTAGATAAAATAGTAGCTGACAATATTCATACACACACAGAGACACAAAAATGGGTTTTTATCACTACTAGATGGAAAAAAACAGCTTTTTGTGCCTTGCAAAGGGCCAAGGGTGTCTTTTAGATATTATGTTCTACCCTTAATTATTTTTTGTTTATGTGAAGTTGCTTTAGAAATCCCCCTTCTCACATGCAGCAGTTCTTTGCAAACAGGTACATTCCTGAATTGGTGCTTCTGGTAGATCTAAAGGACAAGAATGTTTCAAAATGTTTCCTGATTTCCCAAGTTTGAAAAAAAAAAACCATCTCTTTCATAAGGAACTTGGAGTTAATATACCTCTTACAGAAAGAGAAACTAAGTATGGGGCAAACATTTCAAAATTCTTTTTAGCTTAACTTAAAAATGATGTATTTCATATGAACATGTTTGGGGTGTGTGTGTGTGTGTGTGTGTGTGTGTGCGTGTTTATGTTGGAGAACACAGTCAGTGATGGCAAGCTGCCAGGAAGCCCTGAAGATCACATGTTATGGTTCATCTTACCTTTGCCTCATTAATGGAATATTAATACAGTTTGCAGCAGCTACAGCAGCAAAAGGAACAAAACGTCCTATAAGTGGTGAAACATGCTGTGGAAAAAGAAGAGAGGGTCATCTGACTATGGCTAACCCTGGTTAATTTTTTCCCCCTGACTTAAGCCATGAAGGACAGCAGCAAAAAGTCTAACAGTAATAATATTTTATGATCGGCTGTCTGAAGAATGCAGATCGAAACAGCAGAGAATGTACAGTAACTGTATCTCTTGGTAATGTATTTAAATATTGTTTCTTAAAAGAAATTAATGATAGTTTCCTCCACTGCATTTTTCTGAAAATAGACATGTTGCACTATCTACCAATGAACCCAGAAAGCAGAACCTGTTTTCTTTCACTTAAACAATAGTGAAACAGTTACTATAACTACAATAAGTTTCTCTTCCGAGGAAGAACCTGCATCAACCTTGTGACCAATTTTAGAATCAGGTTACTTTGGTCTGTCAATGAGTCACAATTTACTCAGAATTCTTTTTTTCCTTGCAGGAAAGATTCTTTTTTATTTGATTCATGCAGTGGACAGCAAAGATACAGACTCTACATACGTCATGAGGATTTTCTACAGGGCAATTTGAAGGAGGATTTCAAAGAATATAACGTAACTTTCAAGAGCCCACTGTACTCAGTATCTATGTGCATCAGCTGCTTACGTATTTTCAGTACAAATTGTATTCTCTAAGGATTTGTGTCTGATGACACATTTGTTTACTATTTATATTTGAATAAATATATGCAAAATATATATGGAAAGATACACATGTACACACACAATAAGAGAAAACTACATATTTTTGTCTCTAATATCTAGTTTCTGATTGCAGAGAAGATATATGCATAAATTACTACTCAGTTAAACCAAGAAATTCAACATGGAGGATCTATAAAATCATTCAGTGATCTTATGATAACACAAATAAGAATAAATGCATTGTTTTTTTATCAGCCAGGTTAACTTCATGCATATAACGTTATATAAAATTTTCACAACAATCTACACTATAGTCTCAAACAAGAAGAGAATAATGGAAATACCTTTGTGAGTGCATTAAGTCCTAGAGCAGTTGCAACAGCACCTGTGGTAGCAGAAACATAGGCTGTTCCCAGCTGGCTAAAACAAAAATATGAATGTTTGTATATGTACAAGAACCACATGCTCTGAATCTTCAGTTTTTGATTCTATTCGCATAACTGGCATAATGGCAACCTATTTTATGGCAGCAATACAAACATTGCCAAAAGATAAACTAGGGCAACCTAGTGGCTGGGAAGTTTTCTTTTCCAGTTTTCTAAAGTCCCTTTTCAAGGACAATAGGGACTGATAAAGCAATGGAAAAGGTGGATATTGCCCTTAAAAAAAACTATGTTACTTTTACTAAGTTATCTTAATAGACTCACTTGTTTCATTATGAATCTGCCTAATCTTTGCAGCATAAGCACTTTTAATAGCTCTCCTGAATTGGATATGTTCTCCCCCCCCCCTGCATTACTTCTGAATTATAAAACACTGTTCCTTCCAGTTAGAATTGGTTTTTCTCTTTTGGAATTTAGTTCACACATTTCTCTTTAATTTGATCTCCTGAAATTATTAGTTGATCTTTTAATGCCATTTTATTCATTAGTTATATAAATATGCTATATCATGCAGGCATTCAAAGCAATGGAATATATGTGGCTTTATTTTAGTCTCACAACAACTCCTCTGTAGGATAGGTTAGGCTGAAAGGAAGTGTAAAGTTACCCAGTGAATTACTATGACTATGAGTAAGCTTGAAAATACTTTTCCAGTATGCGGATTTGTGCTTTTATTACTTGCATACATTTATCGGAATTTTTTTAATGACTAATTTCACTATAACACTTGTAGAAAAAAAGATATCTACATTCAGCTTTAAAAAGTCATGGTTCTGTGACAGGTCCATTCTCAGAAATCTTTAGTTTAAGGCCAGGAAACACCTAAGGAGTATATTTGGGTTGGCAATTCATATCCAGCCTTTCCAAGAGTGTCAGGAAGCCATAAAATGGACAGCTACACCAGAGCTGTATAGTTTGGGACCCAGAGCTACGTATGGCCCCTAAAAACCTTTGATGAGACACCTAGTACTCATTCAGAGTTTGCCCCCAACTGTAATTTTTAGATGGCAGAAGGAAGAAGTTATTCAGAAGAATTGTTAACACAATAACTATATTTAATTCATTTAATTTTAACTATTTTAGATCATATTTTATTCTGGCCTTGTGTAGCTCCTGGCATGTAATTTAAAGGCCAAGTGTGGCCCGTAGCTTGTGCAGCAATACTTGGCTATATCTTCTATAGAAAGTGGCTTAAGTAATTTAAACCTACTTTCAACAGAGTGATTTGACATAATAGATATTTTCACAAGAGCTGAAAGAGATGGACTATCCTTACAATACTGCAAAGCCAATGCATGCTATAAAGCAGAGGTCTTCAAACTTGGCCCTTTTATGACTTGTGGACTTCAACTCTCAGAATTCCTCAGCCAGGCATGCTAGCTGAAGAATTCTGGGAATTGAAGTCCACAAGTCATAAAAGGGCCAAGTTTGAAGACCCCTGCTATTAGGGGTGCTTCTCTTGAAGATTAGACTATGCTTAGGATAAATACCTCAACCTGTGCTTTCTACCTTCAATACTGACTTGGCCTTAGTTCCATGAAGAGCTGTTGGAAAAAAAAATTCAAGACGGTGATGCCCTTGCCTCAAGCATAGTGCCTTGATTTGTTGAAGATCATTACTTCCTAGCAATATACTCCAGGCCACACTGTTCAAAATTTAAATGCAGCTATCTATTTGTCTAACATCTCTAAGTGGTCTCCTTCTATATTTCCCAGGCACCAGTTTACATTTTTAAATCACAGGATATTTAGAAAACTCTCGCTGAAGTTAGAAACATCGCAAACTGTCACAGTCAGTTGCACGTGGCATTTTGAAGTGTTCTGATTCCCATCAACTGAAATCCATAATGAATGACTTAGAATGCATTAGTGACCTAATTAGTCTTTTTAACAATGCAAATGATCTTGCGGGATGGTCAACATGCAAAGAAATTGTGTTTAGTAACAGATAGGGATAACTCGGCAGTCATGCATCTAGTAGCATTTTGTATGCTGATAATATTTACGTGAAGGGCTTTAAATATTTTAAATGCACTATATGCTTATTATATATTACTGTTATTAAATTAGCATCACTTCTATTTTTCCCCATTATAGTTTACCTTGTGCTTATATGTCGTCACGTCAAGCCATTCTATGAAAGACCACATTGCAGATTTAATAATAATCTTAACAAAGCAATTTATGATCCATTATCATTATAGTGCTGAAAGCCATTCAGAAAAAGCAGAGAGGCCATGCAATTCTCAGAACAGTGCAGATCTGAAACTTGAAATCTACAATAATTTGGCCCCTCTTTTCTGCATCATGGTGATAATTACCACAGTTTTCCATTTTTTTCTCCCCTTTTTACGGGAGATTCTTTAACTATCAGTCAATTAAATCAATGAACCAGCATCCTCAGGTCTATACTGACTCAATAATATCATAGCAATTTAAAACATACTTTTAAACCTGTAGCGATTATAGCGACAAAATATTTTCTACAGCAGTTCATGTTAAGCTTCATATTAGACCTAGCTTCAAATTAGAGCACATATTTTATTCAACATACTTGAATTATCTGCTTGGTGCATCTTGATGGCTTTACCTGACATTAATTGGAGCATCTCCACTCCTGTTGGTATAATTTACAATAGCATTGAAGGATTGATTAATCCATTGCCAGAAAACCACGGCTGGAGTTGTTCTTGGAAGAAGGAAAGGACAATTAATTTTCAATAAATTTTGATATGAGCTCAGTCTGATAAAATAACAAAATAGATAAGGTACTGTAGTATATTTATATTAAATCTATCCAGATGATAATGAAATTTCATCCTTTAAACATAGTTTAGATCAGATTAACTCAAGAGTGAATCAAATTATTTTGGGCCAGAGCTAAAAAAAACTCATTTTGAGCTGTCAAAACAACTAAGGATTACTTCACAGAACAATAGTTTACCTAAACAAAATGCAGAATTATACATGTAGTTCTCAACTTACGACAATTGAGCTCAGAATTTCTGTTGCTAAGTGAAACATTTGTTAAGTGAGTTTTGCCCCATTTTATGACTTTTCTTGCCACTGTTGTTAAGTGAATCATGGCAGTTGATAAATTAGTGACACGGTTGTTAAGTGAAAGTAGTTTCCCCATTGACTTTGCTTGTCAGAAGTTTGCAAAAGAGGATCACATGACCCCGGGACACTGTAACCGTCATAAATATGAATCAGTTACCAAGCATCTGAATTTTGATCATGTGACCATGGGGATACTGCGATGGTTGTGTGGAAAATAGTCATGGCACTTTTTTCAGTGATGTAACTTTGAACGGTCACTAAATGAACTGTTGTAAGTCGAGGACTACCTGTACGCAAAGTCTTAGGAAAAATGCTACAGTTTGAATATAGCCATCGCTTATCTTATGGGGTCAGTGGGAGAATTATGTCTGCTCCTTTCTGTAATGTGCCTTCCTAGTTTGCTGCAGCCAGCATCAGAAATGGAGGCAATGGGTGTTCTTTTGAGGATGAAGTGGCAGAGTGTTTTTCATTGCTTGTTAAAGTTTAAATAAAACACTTCCTCTTTTTATCTCAGCTCTAAATCTGGTGTAGTTATTAGAACAGTTCTGGAGCATGATGGGAGTATTTGGATTTTTGAAGAACGAAAGCCTCCATTATCCTCCTTCCTCTGTTATCAGAGTGCTAATTGAGGAGAAAGAATCACAGTAGAAATTTGGGCTACCACAGCAAAATCCCTGGCAGATCGCCTTTATTGACCATGAAAAGAGAAGCCAGAGGTGGTCTAAGGCCTCTGGGAAGCTCTTTCAGAATTGCTCCAAAGAAAGGAAAATAATGTTTTATTCATCTTCTTTGTTATGGTAACAAAGCTTTGATCGTTTTTCCAATTCACTTGGAAATATTTGATAGAAAATTTGCCTGTCAGACAAAATTTCCCTATGTTTCAAATGCTCACAAGTAGGAAAATATAATTCTTTTTGTTGTTGCCGTTAAATCAAGGACATAAACAGATATGTACCCAGAAGTACAAATCCCTACCATTAAAAAGTAATAAAGCACAGAACAGACACAAATAAATAACACATTCTGAAGAAGAACTGACATGCCACTATTAGACTAGACCTGTCAAAATCCATTCTGAATTCTCTTTGTTGGGTGCTTTAAATCAGGGGGGGAGGGAAGAGGGGATGGTTTTGTGGGAGGGGGAGGCACAAGCGGGACCAAATGCCTGCGATGCACGTGCATATGAGCCTCCAAGCAGCCATTGTTTGCACAAGTGGGGCTGAGAAGGGCGCCCATGATGCTTGCGTGAGGCTCCAAGCGCCTGCAACACTCACTCAAGGCTCTAAGTGCCCATAACGCTCACGTGAGTGGGGCTGTGAGCGCCCACGACCCTCATGCGAGTGGGGCCACGAGCGTCTGTGACACTTGCATGAGTAGGGCTGTGCACGCACGCACCAGCCAGCCATTCACGCGGCCTGGTTGCAAATAGTAGTGGGCCATGGCCCACGGGTTGGGGATCCCTGCTTTAAATAATAGGATGAGAATTTGGGCACCTCATTGTAAATGTCATGATAAAAGACAGAAGCATCTGAAGCCCATGTGATAACTAATTCTAGACAAAACTGTTTATCATTACAAATGAGGAAATCATTAGTAAAAAGGCAAAGTGTTCCCTTTAGCAGTCTTCCGGAACATTCAACATATATCTCTGATATTTTTTAAAACCCAAGTCTTAAAAAATATTTATTCCATTCATGATTATTTATCAGTAAGTTATGACTACTTACCTATAAAAAGTCATCATGAAGCCAGTAATTGTCATGTTCATAGGCACCTGAGCAGACATACGGCCAATCAAAACCATCTTTTCACCAGTATCTGGATGGAAGGCTGAATCATAGATATATTTTCCTCTCCAGAGTTCATCTTCTGTTAACCCAGGGGCCACAATGCCTTGCCTTATGATTAGCAGAAATACATACAAATATTTAATCATTAATATAATACTACCAATATTTTAGTTCCCAAAGGTTAAGGAATATTTTTTAAGTATAAATCATATCCCCTTGTTAGAAACTGTTTCTATATCTATGTCTGCTCTTTTCAAAATTATCAAAACTACATGGTTTCATAATCATTGGAGGAAAATATGCATAATTTTTTCTATACCGGTAGTCCTCGTCTTACAACAGTTCGTTTAGTGACTGTGTGAAGCTTCAATGGCACTGAAAAAACTGACTCATGACCATTTTTCACACTTATGACCATTGCAGCTTCCCCATGGTCACATGAGTTACATTCGGATGCTTGATAACTAACTCACATTTATGATGGCTGCAGTGTCCCACAGTCATGTGATCCCCTTTTGTGACCTTCTGATAAGTCAGTGGGGAAACCAGATTCACTTAACAACCGGGTTACTAATTTAAGAACTGCAGCAATTCACTTAAAAAGTGTGGCAAGAAAAGTCATAAAATGGGGCAAAACTCATTTAACAAATTTCTCACTTAAATGTTGGGCTCAATTGTGGTCGTACGTTGAGGACTACCTTTAATTGGTGCTTCCTTTTCATTTCCAAAATAATTCTAATGTGAAAACATTAGCATTTTTGGAGTCACGATTTCCCAGTTTTCTCCTTGTTACAGAACATTAACTCCTGACTCCCGAAGCCTAATTCCTCAATTCTAAAAGTACATTTTTTAACTTACAAAAGGGTTGTTTTCCCCAGACAAATGATTTCTCTGATCTTATTACAATGTTCCCAGAATAATGTTACCCATCTAGAGAAAGTGGAATAAAACCGGGAGAAGAAAAACCCAAAGCATACCTGTAATTGTGCACAATTGTTTTTGCTTTTTCTAATTGTTCGTTGGATAACAATATATTCCTAGGATCGGTTACAGTGAAGAAGTGGTTAGCGCGTCCAACAAATGTGCTTTGATCCCAGCGAGGCTCTTTGATGTTGATGTTTAATGGTATATCTCCCGACATTTTTTCAAGAACACTGAATATAAAACAGAGAGAGAAGTGCATTTTAGTTTCAGAGTTGTTGACATTTTTATTTCTCTTATATTGGTTAAAAAAAATGCATCTCTCCCAGATCTCTGAAGCCTTGTTAGAACTCAAATGCAATGAAAACCCATCTCTGTGGGGCAATTCTGTGCTCCTCACTGCCTGATTTTGAAACTACCCTCAAGATTTAATCATGATCCACTGCTGCAGAATTTCCTTGCAAGACACCAATTGCAATGGGATAAAACACAACAGCAACATTTATAGAAATGAATTGGCAAAAGAAGGGGAATGGTGATGTGGCTTTTGTATGCTCTGATAATTATCTGCCTAGATCCTTAGCCACGTTTAGGATCCTGTGTTGGAGCGTGGAGCAGAATCAGACAACATACAGAATTTGGAGCATAACTAGCAAATAGCCTGACTCTCCTTCCACCCACTGAATGTATTTTAATTTTGAAATGGCTCTGTTTGATTTACAATATATATTTATTATATTACGAATTCATTTTCAGAATGCCTATTAAGATTTCTGCAGAAAAATATACTAATGCATTTTAATATAAAAGTTTTCATTTACTATCACTCCTCTTCTTATTTTATGATACATTGCCATAGCCTCATTGAAAACCAGACAGGAAGACTATATATACCATACTTTCCATGGTAATCTGTTTTTAGATCATTTCACTTTAGCTTTTGTTTTCATTGCCCAAGCAGCATTTAAAACTCTGCATTAATCCAATTTACTAATCTTGTTATTTAATCTAATATTCCATGCAAAGTACTTTAAAAGTCCAACCAAATTTATATTCATAGTTTTTGAGGCTAACTCAAGGTTCTGCTTGGTTTAATTTTTAGGTCAAAGATACTTTCTTGAAAGAGGGGAATACAAAGAACTTCTTGACAAGCTTCATTCACTGTAACATTTGCTGATGCTGTTTCCCAACTTTCCCACTGCTTACTTAAAAAAATAAATAAACCCTTTTTCCTCGTGTATCGGGCAATCATAAAATTATGTGCTGAACAAAGGCTGTACACCCAATCAGATATGGTTATCTGATCATGTGGCTGATGGCAAACAAGCCAAATTAGAGTAGAAACACAAATCAGGGCTTCCAAGACTGATCACATGAGTGTTTTTTAACCCTTGTCATTTTCTTATTATATCCAGGATAATCATGTCACACCCCTAGGATCACTCTGGATGGAAAGGAGGGAGGTTTTAATTTTGCAGCCCACTGATCCCAATGCACAGATAAGCTTCCCTTTTCAGCAGTCCTGATCAGAAATTGCTCAAAAGTCATGGAGAAACTGGAATCACAATATAGGTGGAAATAATGATCTTAATTAGATAATTGGGCCTGAGGGGAGGGACTCTAACTTTGTTTTATAAAGTTTTATAAAGTAGATCTTTCTAACACATTCTATTCCTAAGCACAATTTTCCTCCTAAAAGCTTACGGGAAAAAGCCGTGGTGGCACAGTGGTTAGAATGCAGTATTGCAGGCTGACTCTGTCCACTGCCAGCAGTTCGATCCTGACTGGCCCAAGGTTGACTCAGCTTTCCATCCTTCCGAGGTCGGTAAAATGAGAACCCAGATTTTTGGGGCAACATGCTGATAGAAAATGCTGTAAAGCACTATGAAGCGGGTTTAAGTCTAAGTGCTTTTGCGATTGCTAAAAAGATTATGCAAGAAAAAACATTATTGCTTACTTTTTTCCTCAGCATAATTCTAGGAATGATCAACAGCAGGAGAGTTTGGGGGAAAGATATAAAATACGAACAGTAGAATGCCATGTAATGATTGGAACAGGTAGATTCAGTTTTAGTCCCTACTTAAACCCAGAAATTCATGCAAAGATTTAAACCAGACAGTCAGTCTGTGCTCAATCTATTTCACAGTACTGCTATGAGGATGAATTGAGAGCAGACCTTTCCCTGTCCATAGAAAAGATGGGATATACAGTAAATGCATTATATATAGAGAGGGAGATATAGCAAAAATAAATAAATATAAAAATAAGAGACAAATCCAGTAGAAAATAAGACTTTACAGATCAATAATGTACTGTATCTATCCTGAAAGAAATTGTAGCAACACCTCTTTAAATAGAATTAGATTGAACTTACGATGTTCCCACACAATTATTTTATAGAAATTTTGACCATACATCAATTGATGCATCTATACATCCCTCCAAAGGAACATTGAAGTGTTCTTTCACTGACTGCTTGTGAAAGTAGCAATTGTCCATATGCACACTGAACAGACCCTAGTTGCAGTTATACATGTGAATATGGTCTAGTAACTTCTGTAATACATGTACACTCTATGCGCACCCACACATAAATTAATAGCAGAGAAATACTGATTCAGCATAGAAGACATGAGGTACACAATTTTCTAGCAAGACTGCTCATGTATACGCATGTGGAGAGAAGTAAGAGAAGGGCTGGAAGGTGCCATGCAAAATGAAAAATAAAAATAAAAAAACCTCTTTAACAATATCCAAAGAGATGCTTCATATTCTATCTTTCAAAGTATTTGGATTTATGCATATGATGTTTTGCAAATCAGATGGTTGGTCTCATAAGAAAACTTCATTTGCAAAATTCCATATATATTTTTTGTAAAAGCTCTTGGATTTTCTTCTAGGTGATCTGCAGTTTCATATGCATGCAATGTACATCAGCAAGACCAGCTGGTACCCAAAACATTTTTTTTTCTGCTGAGAAATAGAGGTATTTTGGAATTATAAAGACATGACCTGGGTATTTGTAGTATGATAAAGTGAAGGTTAATGTGTGTGCTTTTATCATTATGTTAGATATGGCATATTGAGAATATAGAATAGATAAAACCAAGCTTGTGCCCCAAAACACTTTTGTGGTTCAAAACAGAAGAAGCATTTTATAGAAGAAAATAATAGCTAAGCACAAATGGCTAAATTATTGTGATATAAGAATTTTATCAAGGGGAATACCAAACAAAAACAAGAGATTACACTTTGTTGTAATGTTAGAGATATTATATAAAATGATGCACCATTGGTATATGATACCAGATAAATTGTGTAGAATGTATAAAAGACTTCAAATTTATGTTGGAAATGTCAACAATAAGAAGGGACATTTTATCATGTGTGATAGGCATGCTGACTGGGGAATTCTGGGCGTTGAAGTCCACACATTTTAAAGTAGCTGAGTTAAATTTAAATTTACCAACAAAGAATTAAAGGGAGCTATTTAGCTCTCATCAGCAGAAGTGGAAGCAGTATGCTCCATCCCATAGTTGGGTAGACCAGGTTGCTCTGATAGACAGGTTTCATCGAAAAACACCTAAAGTAGCTGAGGTTGAGAAACACTGGTGTAGACAAAGATGGAAAGATTAGGCAATACATAAAATGGATGAATAATGGTTGATGAACTTTTGAGATGGCCAAGTTAACTTCTTCAATCAGAGAAAAGACTATATATTGTCTCCTCGCTTGCATTTCATTTTTGCAACTTTCTTTCCTTCCCATTCCTGTCAATCTTGCCTTTCCTTCCTTGTTCCCCCTCCTGTCCTGTCTATCTATCCCGCCCGTACTTCTTACCCCCCGGCCATCTGATGCTACTACCACTGGTCTATCTTCCAATTGCCCCCCCTATGGTCACTGTGGGCTGCGCGGTCTGGATCTGATATCAACTGAGGCAATTACAGCCGGTTAGGACCTATCACAAGATCAATGGGCAGGATACTGAGTCAGCAGGGCTTATAAGAAAACTCCCAACCTCCAATACTCACTCTGACGACGCTGGCAGTGGACCAGCGAAAGCTAAGATTGTTTTAGATTTGTAAATAGTTGTTTTGTTGTTTTTCACTGTTTTAGCAATAAACAGCTGGTTTATATAATCCCAGAGTTTGAGGATTCTATGTCACTGTATATATATATGTTGCAGACAGAAAAACGTCTATGCATTTTTTTTTGCATAAAAAAAGGAGGAAAGGTTTAGGGTTTTGATGATTAGACAGGATAGTTTATAGAAAGAAGAGAGTCATGTTGTAATTCCAGATAAAGAAGTATAACTGTAAAGAAGTCTGGAAGCACTTTCTTTTTTCTTTTACTTTCTTTTTTGCACTTTTAACTTTCTCTTTGATTTCTTTTTCTTTTTAAATTTTATATTACTTTCTATTATTTTTTAATTTTCATTTTTGAAACTTTTAATAAAGTTATTTTTAAAAAATGAAAACACATTATTTTTGCACAGTAATGTGACACATAATGAGGGTCAAAAATATTTATGTCCTGCTAGTTCAATCTACTATTCTAGGACTGTAGTGTAGATAAAAGAAAAAATCAGATCAGTATTTTATTGATATTCCTCTTTGAATTTATAGTGAATGGATATAAATTTGGTTGTGACTCTTTCTAACCTATGTTCTGATCCCTATGTATTATTTCTGTGACTTGTTTTTATTTCTAAACATTTTTTAATCCTTCTCTCAGCAGCTCTGAAGCTCTCAATTTTTCCAAATGTATTCCCTCTTTCCATTCTCTCCCTCCCTCCAGCTCTTACTAATCTTGGGGCTTTCTATGTACTCAAAAACAGGCAATAGCCTCTGCATTTCATCTTCAGTGTGTTGCATTTACCACTGATTTCCCTCCCACCCACGGATTTCTTTACTTACATTTGCTTGTTTAAATAAAAGTACTGTTTTGTAACCTGGTGTTTGAGGGCTAAAGAAAAGGGCCTTCTCAGTGGTGGCCCCTTCTTTATGGAATATCATTTCCCCTGAGGTATAATTGGCTCCCACGCTGTTGCTTTTCCAAAAGGCCCTTAAAATCTAATTTTGTCAGCATGCCTGAGTACCAGGAAAGGATCAGAGTACCGATCAAAACACTGATTTGTGTTGTTGCTGCCAAGGAGTGGAGGGGTGGGGAAGAGATGGGATGGGTTTTTATTATATGGTGGGTTTTTAATTTTTTAAAAAATCACCTGCACAAGTTGGGCAGTTATATAATTTCTTTAATAATTAAAAATAAATAAGAAATCTGCTGTGATGCACCATGCCTTGAATACAAAATCCCTTACTCCTTGTACTGTTGAATTTAAGAAAGGTAATGTGCAAACAAAGAGAGAGCATGTGTGAATCACCTGTTGCTTTCTATATCATTTAATTCTAGTGAAATATACTCCTATATTGCAAAATTTTGAAATCGGGTTGTGGCATATTAATTACGGATTGCTTTATAATAATAATATTGGACAATTCAATATTTGAAACACAGACTTTTCTGTTTAGATATTTTTGTTGATAATGATGATTAAAATTTCACAGGCCTGTTACTTGCATTACTGGGTTTCTATCAGAAGACCACAGAATATATTTTAGATACATCAGATGTTGTAAGTAGCCTGCAGTAATCTAGAGCAGCCTGTAGGGAAAATTTAACAGTCTGATCATCAGCTTCATCAGATTACATATATTAGGAATTGCAATTCCAATGGTTAAAGGAAGGCTGCTCTACTGGGCAAGGATGGAATAATGACCTTTTTATCTAGTTAAATTTAATTATGCAGAATGGCAAATTAATCAGGTCCAACTAAGCTAATTGTGGACTGAAAGATACTGAAGTAACTACTAAGCTCATCACGGAGACCTTTCCTTGCTACCACAGTGATTTCTGGGGTAACCAAAAGGAGAAAAAACAAACAAGGATGCAACACTCCTAACCTACTAATGTGAAGAGTTTTGGCCATTATATCACAGATAAATGATTCAGTAACACTAGAAATGTTACATGAAACAGTCACAAGGATAATTAGGGACATGCAACAGTTTCCACTGCAGGTTCCCTGAAAGCCCCAAAGGCACTTGCTTTCTTGAAGAAATCTCTCCCAGCCCCTGCCATCCTTAACAATAGTTTGGGTAAAAGTATCATTCAGAGTTCTGAAGATGGGAGTTGTAGATTTCCCTGTGTATCAACAGAGCAAAACTATTCTGTGTGTAATCGCTCAGCCAGTCTCAGTTCAGAGCCCAGGTAACAGATCAGGACAGCACTACACACCATTACATACAGTGTATTACACACCATTACATACTGTGTGTGCATGTGTATGCTGAGGGGGAAAATATGTTGTCACTTCATTTTTTATTGAAATCTGCTTGTTCTGCCATTTAACTGCATCAGCAGATTTTCCTGTAGCTTCCCCACAATGCATCAGGAGAAGCATATGCACCAGTGGGAATCAGGGATCAGAAACATCAACAAGATGCATTTATGTTCATGGTGTATGTCAGGAGGGTGGTGGTGGTGGGGAAGACAAATCCTGATGTAACCTAGCAACAGACTATAGCCTGTGGACAATGCCTATTGCTGAGGCAGCCTCCTCATCAGAGCAGCCATCTTTTGCATGTAACTTAAGAGAGATATTTCATCATTTTCCCAGTCATTTCCAGATGTTAACACAGACACCGGGTTCTGCCAGCACAGCAGCTTCCAACCTCTCCAGTTCTTTCCTCTGCAGTGCCCTTCTCTTATCCGTTTCCGGGACTCGGTAGAGAAAAATCTATTTTATGGCTTTCATCTTTCATTTTCTAGGTTGCCTGTGCAAACGACTTTGCCTCCCTTTCCCTTTCTTTCTTTCTAGCGGTGTGGCCAATTGTGGGCTTCCAAACACACACCAACGCACAGGCTTACAGCCAGATGCAACTCGGCATATTTTTCCCCCCCGGAAAGTCATTATACAAGAATCTTATCTCTTGCATTTCTTTAACATCAAATCAGAACCGAATGAAACCGAATGGCCTCCAAATTCACCTTTCCCTAATTTTCTTCCCTCTTCTGACACCGATTTCTCGACACGCGTCCTTGGAAACAGATTTTCGGAGCATACAAACGTTAACATACCGGGGGGGGGGAGAGAGGGGGGGGCTATCTATCAGAGAAGTCAAGCGGCGAGAGAGAGAGAAAGGGGGGGGGGACGTGTCCTCGGGACATCCTGCACCATTTCATACGGTAATCCTGATTCAGACGAAACATCCCCACTTCTCTTCCCGGCATTCATTTTGGGGTAGGGTGAGAGAAGCGTGTTAGAGGCAGGCACAACCTCGGGGTTCCGAGTAAGTGCACGCGAGCCTAGAGGCGGCTTTTCTTATTTTTAATTATACATTCTCTATATCCAATAAACTCCAAATTCGTAAAACTCCGCCTGCCCCCTTTTTCCTCTCCCTCCCTGCCTAGAAATTCGGTGCATCGTTTAGATGGATAGGCGATTCTCCTTGATTAAGCGGCCGGCTGCCGTTCCTGCTGCTGCTATTAAGGCTGGGACAGGCAGCGGGGACCCGGACCAGGGCGCGCGCGCGCGCTTTTGCGGTTGTGGATACTCACGGCGCCCCCGGTGCGCCCCGCTCCGCCGGTGACTCCCGCGCGGAGACAGCGTCGATTCCTCGCCGAGCCCTCCCGTCAAATCTCACGAACCCAGCCGAAGCCCGCCGGAAGAAATTCAGCTGCTCGCGAGCAAATGGCAACGCGGGAAAAGAACCAAGGAGGCGAGGGAAGGCGGGGTGGAGGCAAGCGAACCGCCCTCACGGGGGAAGGGAAAGGGAAAGGAAGGGGAGGGCGCGGAAGGAGGGAAAGGAACCAGGAGGCGGGTCGGTTGGGGCTCCCTTTTTGGCGCCTCCAAAGGGCTGACGCGAATGGCTTTCAACAGGTGAAGGTCGCCTCCCTTCCAAGGACTGGGACGGGAAGGTTTTGATTTGGAGGGAAGGCTAAGGAAGCCCATTAGTCTCCCGCTGCCTAATGTTTAGCTAAATCGCAAAAGCCCCTTCCAAGGGCCGGAGACGAAAACATACGAAGAAAGGTTGCGGGACTTGGGTTTGGCTAGTCTAAAGAAAAGAAGAAACAGGGGTGACATGATAGCAGTATTCCAGTATTTGAGAGGCTGCCACAAAGAAGAGGGGGTCAAATTATTCTCCAAAGCACCAGAGGGCAGGACAAGAAACAATGGTTGGAAACTGATCAAAGAGAGAAGCAACCTGGAATTAAGGAGAAACTTCCTGACAGTGAGGACAATTAACCAGTGGAACAGCTTGCCTCCAGAAGTCGTGGGTGCTCCATCACTGGAGGTTTTTAAGAAGAGACTGGACAACAACTTGTCTGAAATGGTATAGGTTCTCCTCCTTGAGCAGGGGGCTGGACTAGAAGACCTCCAAGGTCCCTTCCAGCTTCTATTCTATTCTATTCTATTCTATTCTATTCTATTCTATTCTATTCTCCCCTTCCCCCCTCACTGCAGGCAGGGCAGGGTGAAAGGAAGGTGAAACACTATAACAAAAGTCGTGTGAAGGCAGCCTCGGTGTATTGCGAGGGGTTTGGGTTTGTGTGTGGGAACAGTCAGTTTTGGAAAATAAACTTAATTTTATCTGAACCTGCCTTGGAAGTCTTTTTCCGCGATCAGCTCTCTCTCTCTCTCTCTCTCTCTCTCTCTCTCTCTCTCTCTCTCTCTCTCTCTCTCTCTCTCTCTCTCTGTGTGTGTGTGTGTGTGTGTGTATCTGTGTAATGGAAGGGAGTGGCAGGATACTTTGTAGAAGCTTAGCCCTGATCTTTTTCACTCTTCAAGTCTCTGAATCCTAAAACAGGTAAGTACTTTGAAATGCTGTTCTAAGAGCTTCCTGTAATACCAGCAGATTAGTACTTGAAGATCTTTGCTGTGTAATTTGTGAAGAACTTCGGAAATCTGGGATGCTGCCAAGCAAAGAGGTCTTTGTCCTGCTGATCAAAATACACTGTGTAGCAACAGTCCTTCCCATCTTACTAAACTGATCAGAAAAAAAATTTGGTTAGAAATGGAAGAAATCATTGTATGAAACCTATAAAAACTCACTAACTCATAAAGTTTCATTCCCAAATATTTTAGCTATCCAGAATCTGAACTGTGATCTCTGGCAACAGAACATTTTGTATCATTGCAGACATCATTTGACTCATTTCTGGTTGTGAAATAAAGATCAAAAGGACAGTTCAAAAAGGGAAATTATTTTAAAGTAGACTTTGAAAACCATGCAGTAAAACTGAAAGTAAAACTGTTTTAATAACATTGCTGAAGTAGGAATTTCCTAGTCATTTTTTTTTACCAGAAGCAATAGCAGTTGGTTAAAAAAAAAAGGAGCATTCCAAAATATGCTTGTTTCATCTAATTTAAAGGAAAAAAAGGACTAGGGTTGACATGATAGCAATATTCCAGTACTTGAGGGGCTGCCACAAAGAAGAGGGGGAGTCAACTTATTTTTCAAAGCACCAGAAGGCAAGACAAGAAACAATGGATGGAAACTATTTAAGGAGAGAAGCAACCTGGAATCAAGGACACATTTCCTAACAGTGAGAACAATTTATCAGTGGAACAGCTTGCCTTCAGAAGTTGTGGGTGCTTCATCACTGGAGATTTTTAAGAAAAGACTGGACAGCCACCTGTCTGAAATGGTTTAGTGCAGGGGTGTCAAACTGCAGGCCCACGGGCCGGTTACATCATGCAGCCCACCCCAGTTCTGGCAATGCAAAAAAAGTCGCAATACGTTGCGACACGTCATGTGACACTCAACTCGTGGTTTAGTGTCTCCTGCCTGAGCAGAAAGTTGGACTAGAAGACCTCCAAGGTCGCTTCCAGCTCTATTCTGACTGAACTGATGGCCAAACACTGAATGAGATGCAGAAAAGGTTCTGGATAGGAGATGTACCGGGGTCCATTTAGTTGAAGAAATACCACAGTTTTAAGATATACTCAGAGTGGGGTGAAAAGTATGTATTTGAAGAATGTATATTCTTTGAGTTGGTTTAGATGGGGAATATATTGCCTTGCCTTCTGTGAAGCAGAATACAATATAACCAATGGAATAGCTTGCCTTCAGAAGTTGTGAGTGCTCAATCACTGAAGGCTTTCAAAAAGAGACTGGACAACCATTTGTCTGAAATGATACAGGGTCTCTTGCTTGAATAGGAGATTGGACTAGAAGACCTCCAAGGTCCCTTCCAACTATTTCTATTCTGTTCTGTTCTGTTCTGTTCTATTCTTCCTGTTCTAAGTTACTTCCATAAGATGCTCTTTGGGCCGTGGATATGAAAAGACTTGGGATCCCACCCACCCCAGATCAGTAGCTAAATCCTATATTATTGCTATAGAGCTGTCTGGGGACTTGATGGCCTTGGCCTTTTAACTGCCATCATTACAAATGGACCTGTATTATAGGAAAGACCACTTCATTTAAAATATTGTGAATTTTACTGTTCTATTATTTTTACCTTTTGTGCATAAATGTTCATACCCTTCTAGATATTTGCCCTGCTTTCATAATAATTGATCTATGACTATAACAAAACTGCTATAATACTACTTTTTAGCATGGGATGAAGGAATGAAATAGCCCTGTTGTGCCTTAGGAAGGATGGAACCCGGAAAGCAGTGGCATCTTCAAAAGGACTTCTTGATGGCTCATAACAAGGAAGGGATGGTTACTGAGATAATCAGGCCTTAAGTGATTAGAACTTGTTACACTTCAAACACCAATGCCTTAAATTGTGCCCTGTGATTATGGTTTCTACTTGGTATTTCACATATCTCCATGAACTTTTCCTGCTGTAATGACTTCCTCTGAGTATCACTAGAAGCAAGCCTGTGAAACTTTACTTGGAATATTTGAAAACCTAATATTTTTTTTTTGTTGAGTTGTTCATGGAAGAGCAACTTGGATTTTATCTATGGTCTACAATGATCATAATCTGAATATCCACCAATCCTAAGGGTGCCTTCCTAGAACTGAATGCTTTTTCAATGTACTCATGGATCATAGACCATTTTTTAAATATGTCAAATGTCACTTTGTAACATTTCAGATTTTTCTTGAGGTGATTGCAGAGAAACGCAGTTTGTATTGTTACAATGTCAACAGAGGCTGGGGGAATTTAAAAAGAAAGTTGCAATTGATTAAGGTTTTCTTTCTGATAGTTTTTAAGTAACCTGCAGTGGCTGCATGGAAAGGACAAAGGTAAAATCAGGACAAAATGAGTGTGACACACTATTGCACAAGCTCGGTTTCAGTTCAGGAATTGGTTGATTAAGCAGTGCCCCTGTTCCATTGCCCTGGTATGTCTCTGCTAGCAAATTTCATTTGAATGCTACTAGAAGATCCTTGCATGTTAATAGTTTGCAGAACTTTGTGATTGAATGAGGAGATGATGGATATCACACGATTCTCCCATTTGTTTTATTTTTACGAGCTGAATATATGTGCTTCTGATTCTGCCTTGGATTATTGGAAATCAGGAAAATTGTTATTTTCCACTCATTATTGTGGCTCTAAAGATCTCACGAGGGTTTCATTTTTCTAATGGAAGAAGCGCTTGCCTCACTTCATCTACTACAGGATTTTCTCTTTCAGTTTCTTGTTTCTGAAATGTATCTATTTCTGCATGCACTGATTAGAAGTCATCCCCTCACTTCCCAATTCTAAGTTAAGCAAGCATGGTCATGGCTATTGAGAAACAGAATGATTAATACTGCTATTATGTCATCATTACAAATAACAGGGTTTTTAAATGAAATACCTCTAACAGTTTTTGCACTTTCTGTTTGGTGAGCTGAAAAAAAGAAAAAAAAAGAACAATATCTGGCTTATGGTATTCTTTTCATTTCACGATCAGCAAAAATCAATGTTATTTTAGGGGGAATTAGCATGGATATGTCAGAAATGTAGAATATCTTTGAAGCAACTGGCATACCAGAAGCCAGGAAAGTAATTATTGCTGCTTTAATTACACTTGATTACAACTACTTATAAACACTGGAGAGTATATATGTCTCCTTAATAAACTTTGTGTTGCCTGTTTAACTCAAAACTGCTTGCACAGGCCTTGTGCTGCACTTTGTTCCTTAAGTATTCTGAAGGAGATTTCTTTTTTAATTTCTTAGATTATTTTTTCATAATTAAAACAATCTTTGCATATGAAGTAGTATGTTTTTATTTAGGAAGATTATTGTATTATTATGTATTTGAAAATATTTCATATACAGGTAGTCCTCAAGTTAAGACCACAGTGGAGCCCATAATCTATGTGGCTAGATTTGTTAAGTGAGTTTGCCCCATTTTATGACTTTTCTTGCCCCAATTGTTGAGTGAATCATTGCACTTATTAAGTTAGTACCACGGGACACTGCAACCGTCATAAATATGAGTCAATTACCAAGCGTATGAATTTTGATCATGGGACCATGGGGATGCTACAGCTGTCATAAGTGTGAAAAACTGTTATGTTGTTTTTGAATGGTCACTAAATGAACCGTTGTAAGTTGAGGACTACCTGTACTCACTTGTTTAATAAAGTATTTTATTATTTCACTTTAAACTTCAAAACATCCTACCTTTCTATTGATACAATCTTATTCAGTGGATCATAGAATGTTAGGATTCGAAGGGAACTTGGAGAGCATCTACTCTAGCCTTCCCTGAGCAGGAATTCAATGAATTCAATTGCATCAGATATAGTAATGACCACCAATTAAAAAAAGCTTCCAAAAGAATGGTACCTAGCTGTATAGACTCTAGTACAGACATGTCAAACTCGCGACGTCACATGATGTCGCGCAACGTATCGGAGCTTTTTTGCCATTGCCGGCAATGGGGTGGGCGCGACTCCGGTATGATGAAACCGGCCCGTGGGCTGGAAGTTTGACACCCCTGCTCTAGTACTATAATTGATTACTAACTTGATAGTTTAATATTACTTCAAAAGAAGTATAAATGAATGTCAATTGCTCAGGGACAGCCATAGAAGTAGGCTGTTATTATACCCCATTGGTGAATTCCCTATATGCATCTGATCAGCTACTGTGTAACACAGAAGAAGCTATTTGGATAGGCCAGGGGTAGGCAGTGAAACATTTCAAACCAACAAGAAAAGAAGTCCAGTTGTCATAACTCAAGTTTCAGGACAACTCTACCTGTATGATAGAATCTTCATTGACAGGCTGTCAGGCCTTATCTAACATTCTCACAATCCATATGCTACAATGAAAAGTACATCCCTATTTTCCCTGGGGCTTCATTCTAGGAAGCGGCCCTTAGAACAAGTAAAAAGCTTGCTCTGAACTTCTTAGATACAGTAAATTTGGAAAGAAGCAGCAAAGGAATGAACAGTTATACTGAAGATCATTTGCTATATGGGACAACTAAGTACCTTATTCCTTGCCTTGGTCAAGAAATATCTATCGATTTGGAAAACCAAATGTTTCCAAGTCTGATCACCTATTCTTATGTTTAGTTCATATTTACTGGAAGACAATTATATTAAACTTTAAGTGAATAAACTAGCATGTCTTGCCATGTATTGGATTGTGCAGTTATTGTGTTGGGCATCTTTCTCATCCTCCTCATTATCTAGATTTAGAGGCCTCCTGGCTCCAGTACCAGTTAGGAGAAAAGCTGCAGAATTATCAGCTGTCTTTGCTAGCTCTCTTTCTACAGTCAGGATTGTTGAAAATGGCTCTAGGTGGAGCCACTCTGAATAGAAATGTTACGGGCTAGGAGTAAAAAGATTTTCTGCCTTGGGGTGGTTAAATTATTATCAAAGTGCTGACCTGGACTGGACCTGGACCTGGACTGAGGAAGGAGATATAATATTGCCAGCTGTGCTAGGGAACAAGGGCAGGGAGGGGAGTAGCTACAGTCTAAGAATTCCCTATCATTGATCAAAAGGTCTGTCTGGCAGTTTGCCAATTTTGAGTGTTTGCTACTCATCTCAGTAAGTAGAATAGTGTAAAGTTCCTGTAAAACAGTGCCTCTTCTTCTTTTTTAAAATACATTTTTATTACTTTCCAACAAAAAAATAATAAAGTTTACAACTTTACTTATAATGGAAAAAGTAAAACAAAACACAAAGATATATACTATATATACTATATATATATATATACACACACACACACATATATACTTAAAAAGAAATTAAACATTTCTCTTTCTTCTTTCTTTCTTTCTTTCTTTCTTTCTTTCTTTCTTTCTTTCTTTTCTTTCTTTCCTTCTATCTCTTTCTTTCTATCTCTTTCTTCCATTCTATCTCTCTCTTTCCTTCTTTCTCTTTTCTTCTCTCTCTTTCCTTCTTCCTTCCTTCCTTCCTTCCTTCCTTCCTTCCTTCCTTCCTTCCTTCCTTCCTTCCTTCCTTCCTTCCTTCCTTTCTTTTTCTTTCTTTTTCACATTTCTGAACTGCCCATCTCCCTCAAAGATACAGTATCAAAATTTAAAACACTATATTAAAAAACTAAATTAAAATGTTTAAAAATTGTAAAAGTACACTGTTAAAATTAGTTGATGAAGGCAAAGTGAGGGCTCTCATGGCACCAACCAACAGCACAAGGCCACAGAGTCATGTTNCTTTCTTTTTCTTTCTTTTTCACATTTCTGAACTGCCCATCTCCCTCAAAGATACAGTATCAAAATTTAAAACACTATATTAAAAAACTAAATTAAAATGTTTAAAAATTGTAAAAGTACACTGTTAAAATTAGTTGATGAAGGCAAAGTGAGGGCTCTCATGGCACCAACCAACAGCACAAGGCCACAGAGTCATGTTTTAACCCCTTTTCAGAAGGCCAGGAGAATGGGGGAGGGGCTGCCTCACCTGCAGGGGGAGAATATTCCATAGGGTGGGGTGCAGAAAAAGCTCTCTTCCTACACCCTGCCAGTCAGAATTCTTTGATGATGGGATTTGCAACATACTTTCCATACCTGATTGGGTGTACAATATAACAGTAAAGAAATAAAAAAAAGATACAGAATATAATACATTGTTACAACAATAAACAGTTACAAATCTACAGTATATATAATTATCAAATACAACCTTTATTCAAGTAAGAGTCACTTCCTCAAAATAATTTTTCACATGGAACTTGAAGAGCCTAGATTACTTGTTCTGGTGGACTTCATGTCACACAGTGGTTACCTAGACAGGTGTGGCTCAGTATTTCACCCCTGCTATGATAACCAGAGTTCTGTCTTAAACTGGTATCTGGCCCCACACATGAGCGCTCCATTTGATACTATTGTAATGGTGATCTGAAAGTGTAGACTGCTTTATAACACTGCTGTCTTGATCATTTTTAGATTGGTGGCTATTATAAAATTCTATGGAGTGGAAGGCCAGGTAAAATGGTCCGTTCTGGCACCTGAATGCATTTTTGTTTTAAAATGTCCTGCTTATCTATTAGCTGTAGTATCACAAATTAGCAGAGAGATAGAAATAGAAGAATTATCAGGATGAATTAGTTTGCTACGGTAAACGAACACTTTCTCATGCTCTTTTGCAATAAATGTAGCAAAGAGGGCTTCCTTCTTTACCCCTGAGTGCATCTCTTCAGAAGAGACTACAGGGACTTTTATGTTCTCTGCAGCATCTCCTCATCATGATGTTGTAGCAGGCAAACTGGAACCACTGAAAGCTCTGAGCAATTTTCCTCATTTTTTTTGCAGACAGGGTTGATTGCCAAAGATTCACCTTGATTTGGGACAGGAAACAGCTTGTTCTGTATATACAAATTCTTTTCAGCTTTTGCATCAAGTACATAGAGAGAGATGAGGCTACTATATTTTGGCTTGATTCTTGTAACTGTCCTTCTTCTCCTGGATTTCTTTATGGGTTTAATTTTTAATCAACCATGGTTGTATGTTGTCAGAGAAGGACATTGTTTTGCAGTGATGCGAGCCATTCCTGTTGGGGTGTGTCAAAAGGTGGTGTTAAGGAATGTGCAACACCTAGATAATTGAACTGTGGTGACCCCAATGTTGTTTAACATATACACGGAACTACTGGAACAATCATTTAGAGTTTTAGAATGAGTTGCTGTCAATATGTGTATGACACTTAGCTTTATAACTCTTTAATCTAATTCCAAGGACACAATCAACATCTTTAAGTTTTGTTTAAATAGGGATTGGTTGGACAATTAATTTTCATGAGACACAGTTACTATTGTAAAGAGCAAACTAGAGCCAGAGATGAAGCCCATGTTAGGTGGATTTGCACTCTCCAAGATACAACAGGTTCATAGTGTGGCAGTATGAACTGCGGCTATCACTAGATTTCAGGTGGAAACTCTGGTAACTGCTTACACATCTAAACAAAAACACCAGTTGCAATATTGAGCTATTCAGACTTAATTATCCATCTTGTAGTTACCTCCCATCTTGACTCCAGCCCTGGCCTTTAGAAATTGTCCTCTAAAAGTTTCAGGAAATTAAAGCTGATACAAAATGCAGTGGACAGACTGCTAATTGTTGCAAGGTACAAGGCTTACTGTATATGATGCTTGACCTGAAAAACCTGCAGTAATTACCAGTTGCATACAGAAGATAATTTAAGGTGCTGATCTTGACTTTTAAAGTAGACAATGGCATTGGATGTGACTACCTGAGGATCCACGAGTCCCATTTCATATCTGCCCAGTTACCTAGATCACCAAAAATAGGTCCTCTGAACATGTTTCTACTGCCAGAAGCTTGTCTATCCAATACACTGGAGAGAGATTTTTATGATATGGCCTCCAGGCTGCAGTATACACTCCTTAGCAAAGTGCAGTTGGTTTCAGTCTCCCAGCATTTAGGAAAATTATAAAAGCCCATTTCTTTGCCAGTTATTTTGATTTTCATGATACAGCACTGACTTCAATTTTGCTTGATTTTAATAGTAGGAATAATTTTATAATCTGCATTTTTAATTGCTATAAACTCCACTGTCTGCATAGATAGGTGGGCTATACCTTCAACAAATGTTTTTTTTTAATTGTAGTTTGCTTGCAGTTAATATAACTATCCTGCAAGTGGCACTATAAGACTGGTTTTTTTTATACAGCTTCAACAATTCTGCAGGATACATAAATATTAAATTGTGCTTGACTTTTTTCCCCCTTCAGAAACTTTTGTGATTCTTTAGCTACATTGTCTAAAAGTGCTTTGTCCTTTCTGTTTAGAGTCATTGCAGATGTGAAGAGCAACGGTACACCAAAGTATTCATCCCACTCACACCCACCCACACATACCTACATTGGTGTGTACATTTCTGTTTATGTGCTGTTTTTATTTTTATTAGCTAATTTAGAATTGTATAGTTGATATATAAACTAATTAGGTTTATAGACATACATATATATGTATACACACACACATACACACACTCCCAAGGAGATGGACGGTTAAGAAATGTGAAATATAAATAAATACTGCAAATGACATATATCATGTCAGAAGAAAGATGAAAGATGATCTCATATTTGAAGATGATTAATCATTGTAACTTGAGCAGATTCTAATTAAAACAAGAAGCTTCTCCCCCCCCCAAATCAAAATATTATTGGTCCAAGCAATTAAATTTTGGCTATGCTGCCTGAGAACAAATGTCACTGATCAGACTAAATCTGCCACAATCCTTTCCACTTGTCTGATCCACAAAGCCCTTTAATATTCTAAGATCAGATGATTATCTTCATTTCTAGTCAGAAATAGTGTGTAAACATTTTGAGTCTGGAAAAAAATTTGGAAAGATTTCACAATGTAACTCTTAGGTTATTTACCTTGTATACAGATTTACTGAACAGCCTCGGTTACATAGATGGAGGAAAATATGAAACGAGTCAGCTAAAATAAATTCATATTATTCACGCTACTAAGACATGAGCAATCTTGAGTGCTTTTTCCTGATTGAGCATCTTTCAAGTTACTGTTAAGGATAAGCTGATATAACCCCAAGGGCTGCTTGCTCATTATCACTCTAGGAGGGAATTTCAAAATACCAAGATCTACATGGAAATTAATATGGAGTTAATTTACCAGCTTAAGATATATTGCAAAAGTGCTACAAGGAACAGGAAAGATTGAGATAAACCTTCAAGTCTCTATGGAATAAGTGAAGTTGTAAAGAAAGCTTTTGTAAAAGTCAATTAATATTCAGAGCAAAATCAAGAAGGAAAAGCTGGAGCTATACTCAGAAGACTACATTTATATTCATTGTAGCATAAATAACAAATTGGCTTTGTGAATTATAAAGTAATCTGTTTCACCATGAGCATGGCCCGTTCTCTCAGTATATTCACATAGCTGCTGAAGATGGGTTAGAAATACAATACAATACAAGGAATCCTCATTTAGTGACCACAACTAGCACCAGCATTTTTGTTATTAAGCAAAGCTGTGGTTTAGTGAAATGGCAAGTATGCTTAAGGCCTGACTTCAGTTCACCTTTGCTTTACAGACCTGCAAAGGTCATAAATGTGAAGAGTGGACATAAAGTTGCTTTTTCGTCACCATTGTAACTGCAAATGTTCACTAAATGAGGCAGTCACTAACAAGGATTACTTGTAATTACTTTTTACTTCTTTAGGGCCTCAATAAGCTTTAAAACAGAAGCATTAATCCTAACATGCTTTTACAATATTGTACTAATAGGGAAGAGGGACCTAATATTTTGTCTTCACTTGCATTCTGTCTCAGAAACTGCTATTCACCCTGTTGCTGTAAGGACAATAAAACACCTCTGCTACTACTACTAGTTCTTTTTATCCAGAAACTCAGATACACAGGAAGACGTACAGGTAATCCTTAACTTACAACCATTCAATTAATGACTGTTCAAAGTTACAACAGCACTGAAAAAAAGTAAATTACAATTGGTCTTTGCACTCAAGGCCACTGCAGAGTCCCGTGATGGCCACATGATCAAAATTTGAGCTCTTGGCATCTGGCATGTATTTATGACAGCTGCAGCACCTCAGAATCACATGATTGCCATCTGCGACCTTCCCAGAAGCTTCTGACAAGCATGGTCAATGGAGGGAGCTGTGTTATTCACTTAACAACTGCAGTGATTCACTTAACGATGGCAAAAAGGGGTTGTAAAATGAGGCACAGCTCACTTAACAGCCATCATGCTTAGTAACCCTAACCCTTATATTTCTTATATTTCCAAAGACATTTATAATAATAACTAAATGTGATGCTAATTTAAGGTCCCACAAATACTTTACAGTGACAATTCTTTTTCAAATATGAATCTAATTGGTCTTCCATTCTTATTTGCAGTTTAATCTGAATTATATATATGCACCCAATGTTGTTCTCTATTTTTCAGGAAATAAACAACCCATTACAATATAAGGTCCCTTCCATCTGGAACTGAATCCACATTGGGAGAAGCCCAGTTGCAAACATTTATTTATTTATTTATTTATTAAATTTATATACCGCCCTATCTCCCTTACGGGACTCAGGGCGGTGAACAGGCGATACTAAAAACCACAATAATAAATAAATAGTTTCTGTGCTAAAATCGAATTAAATAACAGGCCTGTTCTAAAAACACCCCATACAAAACCCCACTAAAACATAATCAAACTACGCCAGGCCGGCCGCACGAAATAGATGGGCCTTCAGGGCTCGGCGAAAAAGGCGCAGGTCCGCAACTGTATGTAGGTCGGGGGGTAGGTCATTCCAGAGGGCAGGAGCTGCCACAGAGAAGGCTCTCCCCCTGGGGGTCGCCAGCCGGCATTGTCTGGCCAACGGCACTCTAAGGAGGCCCTCTCTGTGGGAGCGGACTGGTCGAAGGGAGGTGTTTG